>NC_068427.1:46666781-46809281 GCF_023373465.1 Oncorhynchus keta | reverse complement strand
TCAAAGTATGATATATTTGGGCTTGAAGTGACAAATCTGAACTGACCACTTCGTGTACATCTGCATTAATGCAATATATTTTCCAATGATATGACACACAAATTATTTTCAGCCTACGTTTAGTTTCAAGTGGGTCTCATTTTAATGTTACCACCCGTCAGCATGGCGTTATTTATTAGTCAGAACAGCTGCAGAGTTATTCCTCTTTGTGACTGAGATGAGCCATGTAGCCCTGTGTCCACTTGGCTGCCTTGGACATGGAGGGTGAAATGGGGGGTGAAATGTACAGTTGAAGTCGGAAGTTTACATACACCTTAGCCAAATATATTTAAACTCAGTTTTTCACAATTCCTGACATTTAATCCTAGTAACAATTCCCTGTCTTAACTCAGTTAGGATCACCACTTTATTTTAAGAATGTGAAATGTCAGAATAATAGTGGAGAGAATGATTTATTTCAGCTTTTATTTCTTTCATCACATTCCCAGTGGGTCAGAAGTTTACATACACTCAATTAGTATTTGGTAGCATTGCCTTTAAATTGTTTAACTTGGGTCAAACGTTTCGGGTAGCCTTCCACAAGCTTCCCACAATAAGTTGGGTGAATTTTGGCCTATTCCTCCTGACAGAGCTGGTGTAACTGAGTCAGGTTTGTAGGCCTCCTTGCTTGCACGCGCTTTTTCAGTTCTGCCCACACATTTTCTATAGGATTGAGGTCAGGGCATTGCGATGGCCACTCCAATACCTTGACTTTGTTGTCCTTAAGCCATTTTGCCACAACTTTGGAAGTATGCTTGGGGTCATTGTCCATTTTGAAGACCCATTTGCGACCAAGCTTTAACTTTAACTGATGTCTTGAGATGTTGCTTCAATATATCCACATCATTTTCTTTTGTCATGGTGCCATCTATTTTGTTAAGTGCACCAGTCCCTCCTGCAGCAAAGCACCCCACAACATGATGCTGCCACCCCGTGCTTCACGGTTGGGATTGTGTTCTTCTACTTCCTCCCCTTTTACCTCCAAACATAATGATGGTCATTATGGCCAAATAGTTATATTTTTGTTTCATCCTACCAGAGGACATTTCTCCAAAATAAATGTCCCCATGTGCAGTTGCAAACCGTAGTCTGGCTTTTTTTTATGGCGGTTTTGGAGCAGTGGCTTCTTCCTTGCTGAGCGGTCTTTCAGGTTATGTCGATAAAAAGACTCAGTTTTACTTTGGATATAGATACTTTTGTCCTATTTCCTCCAGCATCTTCACAAGGTCCTTTGCTGTTGTTCTGGGATTGATTTGCACCTTTCGCACCAAAGTACGTTCATCTCTAGGAGAGGGAACATGTCTTCTTACTGAGCGGTATGATGGCTGAGTGATTATTTTTTTATTCAAACTATTGTTTGTACAGATGAACGTGGTACCTTCAGGCATTTGGAAATTGCTCTCAAGGATGACCCAGACGTGTAGAGGTCTACAATTGTTTTTCTGAGGTCTTGGCTGACAGGTACGCCAGAAGCTTCAAAAGCCATGACATCATTTTCTGGAATTTTCCAAGCTATTTAAAGGCACAGTCAACTTAGAGTATGTTAACTTCTGACCCACTGGAATTGTGATACAGTGAATTATAAGTGAAATAATCTGTCTGTAAACAATTGTTGGAAAAATTACTTGTGTCAGAAAAATGCATATCAGCTATCTTTTAACCATATTACCAGAGATTCATCTTATTAAAAAAAAAAAAAAAAAAAAAAAAAAAATTCTTTTGGTAGGCCATCATTGTAAATAAGAATTTTTTCTTCACTTACTTGCTTATTTAAAAAAGGTTAAATACCAAAAATTGGATTGGCGTCTGTAATATAAGGAAGCATTATGACAGAACTCGGAGACAACAATAGATGGCGAAGTCAAGAATAGGCCAGTGGTTTCCATCTAAGTATTCCCTAAATCAATGCTTATGACAAATCCAGCTCCAGAACCAGCCATAGCTAGTGGCTATGTTTTGAATACTTTGTAGTTACAAAAAACTGCAACAACAGATAACATTAGCTTGCTATATAAGGTTAGTAAGAGAGCTAGCTAGCTAGATAAGGTTAGCATACTAGCTTGCTAGCTGGATTATGTTTTAGCAAGAGAGATAGTTATCTATATAAGGTTAGCAGGCTCATTAGCTAGGTAAAGCTAGTATGCTAGCTCGCTAGCAAGATGGATAATGTCTAAGCAAGAGAGATAGCTAGCTATAAAAGGTTAATATGCTCATTGGCTAGGTAATGTTAGCATTATAGCTATCTACAATGACAGCTATCAGTGCCCTATTTGTTGATGTTTATCAACTCCACGTGAAAACTCCCACAGCCAATTTGTGAATATGTCTAAGTAGGATGTGAAACCTAAACACGCATTTCCTCTGTTGGACAGGAACTTACTTGGCTGAAACTTTGTCTGGAAGGGTTTTGCCTTCAAAGGTTTTGCCTGAAAACCAAACTTTTGAATTGCAACCTTCTGGCATGTCTACTTGATTTGTTGGGAGAATTGTCTGTGTTCCCAGAAACATTTTTTTCCTTTTCAAAATGACCTTGAGAAGTTCATCATTAACCCTGGTCACTGCTGTTGCCAGGAGGCAAGTTAGAAAAGGAGAAGCCATCTTGACTAAATGTTTTGGTCAGAAATGTTTGGTTACCAAGAAACTGTTTATAGTTTAAAAGTATAGGTGTTCTCACTCCATAGAAGTGATAATGTTCTTAAAACTTGTAAAGGATATTTCATTGTTTATCAGAATAAGTTTTCTTTCGATGACTATTTCTACCCACAGTCTATATTTTGGGGTTTTCCTCTGTGGCCTATTTCTGCTTAGGATGATTACACAGAGTAAGATCTGAACTGGTAAGGTTCATCCTAATTTCATTTATTGTTAGATTTGGTATTATTTGTATTTGTGATCCAGAGACTGATCCTGTACTGATCCTGTACATTCGAGTTGAATTATGGGGAATTTTGGTTTGATTCTGTATGCCAGCTGATTTATATCTGGGTATATATTTGTTCACATTTTTGTTATTTATTTTATTTTTATTTCACCTTTGTTTAACCAGATAGGCTAGTTGAGAACAAGTTCTCATTTGCAACTGCGACCTGGCCAAGATAAAGCATAGCAGTGTGAACAGACAACACAGAGTTACACATGGAGTAAACAATTAACAAGTCAATAACACAGTAGAAAACAAAGGGGAGTCTATATACATTGTGTGCAAAAGGCATGAGGAGGTAGGCGAATAATTACAATTTTGCAGATTAACACTGGAGTGATAAATGATCAGATGGTCATGTACAGGTAGAGATATTGGTGTGCAAAAGAGCAGAAAAGTAAATAAATAAAAACAGTATGGGGATGAGGTAGGTGAAAATGGGTGGGCTATTTACCAATAGACTATGTACAGCTGCAGCGATCGGTTAGCTGCTCAGATAGCAGATGTTTGAAGTTGGTGAGGGAGATAAAAGTCTCCAACTTCAGCGATTTTTGCATGACATTTCCACTCTCCCTTGCATTTCTCTTACAGGTGGTGGGTTTAGCGCTAACTGATCTTTATGATGTAAAATGTTCGAGTTCATCGATTTCATCCTGTATCATGTCATTAATTGTAGGCAGTTGACAGTCATAGGCCTAGAGGTGACTGGTATGGGATCTGTAGTCACCCAGCCAGGGAAGGGTCATCATAGGTCACCATTGAAGGGAGGGGCGGGACCTATACAATAGGTGGGGACACCTCTCGCCCCATCACTGGTCTTTGATTTCGTTGTCATGGTTATTTCCATTTGTTTGGATCGTTTCACAAAGGAGTTGGGTCCAAAGGCAGCTTCATGTCGGTCCTGACGGGCTTCCTCGGGAACATGAAAAGCCTAAAGGGGAGTCTCTGTATTTGAATTGCAGCCGTCCCTCGGAAGGTTGACGGGGAGGGCTTTGTTATGTTCAGTGGCTACAGGGAAGACCTCAGGAACAGACCCCCCCCCCCCAGTTATTTTATGTCATTCAGTTTCCAGGAAGGGTGAAGGGTGAAGGGTGGAGCCACTGGAATGATGAAACCAAACCACGTTACCCAACTCTCGTTGTTTTTAGAGGAGTTATATCTGCATGCATGCGTATTTCTCTGTAACTCTGAGTACAGGGGGAAATGACACAAAATCTGTTAATGACAGTTGGGGCTGTCGTAAGCTTCTGAGAGCGTATAATAAATTGCTGTAATAAAATATAGATTGCATGCATCATTGCTTTATGGTGTTACAAAAATGGCAGCAGCTGATGTGCAGTCCACTGTTCGACCTGGAGAATGCTCCAATTTCTGAGTGACACCTAACCTGCCATAGCTCACCTACGGCTGAGGGGTTGGGGGAATCTAATGAGGCTTTCTTCCACAAACTTCCAGAACCATTGAACTAGATGGCCTGGTTTGTATCAGAGAAAGGCAAAAATAAGAACATGCATTGTTCAGGGGGAATTAATTAATCTCCCTCAAATGTACTGAATTCCAAAAAGCAGCTGAAGACACAATTCGATATTGGGGTCGGCCGTTGTGTTCAGTGAATGATCGGTCATACTTTTTGAGTGCCTAAACTCAGCATAAGTTGCAGGGTGATCCACAAATCTGGGCGCTAAAGGTCACATCGTTCAACTGTGCCGTTTTTTAACTTAATTGGGGCTTGAAAGACTTGGGACTTTCTGGAATGTCAAATCAAGTCAAATCAAAACATGCACACTGAAGGGCACAATGCAGTACATCAAGGACCCAGAGAACTTCCTCCACTTTAATGTAAGACAATGCAGCCTCTGTGGAGCAGGGCCCTGACACAAGCAGGCAGGTGAGAGGTCTCCACGTTTGCCCCAGAAGGACAAAGGAGCCAAGCATTTGCATCTCACATTAGGGGATTATCATGTTAGCTGGTGTAGCCACAAACTGTGAAAGCTGATTTTTTTCCCCCCCAGGATTTGACAAGGATACCCTCAAAGCAAAGCTTTGTGATTACAAGGAGATTAGCTCCTGTTGTATATTACCATCCCAGGGCTGCTAGTTGTCCTCTTGAAGTCAGCTGTGAGCTGCTGACATGGTGGAAAAGGCTGACCAAACTCTCCCTGACCAACTCTCTGTCTGTTCTGCACTTCAGTTATTCAACCAGAACCGCTCTGTCACGCCCTGACCGTAGAGCTTTTTATGTCTCTATTTTGGTTTGGTCAGGGTGTGATTTGGGTGGGTATTCTATGTTCCTTTTTCTATGTTTTTCTATTTCTTTGTGTTTGGCCGGGTGTGGTTCTCAATCAGGGACAGCTGTCTATCGTTGTCTCTGATTGGGAACCATACTTAGGTAGCTTTTTCCCACAGGGTTTTTGTGGATAGATATTTTCTGTTTTGTGTTTCTGCACCTGACAGGACTGTATCGGTTTTCCTTCATTCTCTGTGTTATTTTTGTTATTTCGTGTTCAGTTGAAATATAAGTATGAACACGTACCACGCTGCGCTTTGGTCCACCTTCTTCAACAGACGATCGTTACACGCTCGATATAGAAGATACTTGAATCCTTATCTCTGATGCTGCATTAATTGATATAGAAGATACTTGAATCCTTATCTCTGATGCTGCATTAATTGATATAGAAGATACTTGAATCCTTATCTCTGATGCTGCATTAATTGATATAGAAGATACTTGAATCCTTATCTCTGATTCTGCATTAATTGGGACACAACAAGCCTAGTTTGTGGCTTTGCCTTCAGGCTAGCTTGTGCTCAAGTAGCCTGACACCAATTGACACAGGAGGGTTTTTCCAGGTCATCTTGCAACAACATTGCCCTCTCCCAACAGTGGCCAACACACAATGGAGATCTTTAAGTTGACAGACAACCATTGGTGCATGGAGAGACTGAGGCGCAGCTCAATTAGTCAGAGGAGAGGGATATTTTGCCATAAGTTGGAAAGCAATTAACTGCCATCCTGCCCTGCTCTTAAACTTAGCAATGGTCACAGTCTGTTTTGGTGGAGGATGAGGACCCATGTCAACAAGAGTTTGAAATCCTGTTGACGTTAGATTTGACAGGTATCGGCTTTGGTCTTATCAGTACCACTAAAGTCATTGATTTCAATACGCTGAATTCATATGATAATAACCTTGTATTACTGTTGATTTATACGTAACTAATATACACAGAAGTAACATATACCTTAAAGATCAGTGATACACCTGAAGTAATATATACTGTAAAGATCAGGGTTACACCTTCACAAAGGCTTTCTTTGCTTCATAATGTTAAATCCAGATTGTTTAGGCATGCTTGACTTCTTCTCCAACCTAAAGCCGAAACTTGTGAGCCCAGACTGCTAATAAGGCCACTGTAGAAGGCAGGCGGTAGCAGCAGCTCCAGTTTGATTCATTTCCTCTGTTCCACTGTTTAAGTCCTCCTGGCTAGCAGATCCCAGTTGCCATGGCTCCCACCAAAGTTATCACCCGCTTGTCTCCCAGTTCTGTTGATGCC
Organism: Oncorhynchus keta; assembly: GCF_023373465.1. NCBI lineage: Eukaryota > Metazoa > Chordata > Actinopteri > Salmoniformes > Salmonidae > Oncorhynchus > Oncorhynchus keta. The sequence goes on along the minus strand of NC_068427.1, from coordinate 46,802,767 downwards.
ACCATTGTTGTTGTTAACTTTGTTTCCCTCCACTCCTTTTTGATACCTTTTAGTCCTGAGGGGATGTGGTATATGGCCTATATACCGCAGGTAAGGATAGTTCTTAAGCACGACGCAATGCAGAGTACCTGGATACAGCCCTTAGCCATGGTATATGGGCAATACACCAAAACTCAGAGGTGCCTTATTGCTATTATAAACTGGTTACCAACGTAGTTAGAGCAGTAAAAAATATATTTTTGTCATACCCAATGTATACGGTTTAATATACCGCGGCTTTCAGCCAATCAGCATTCAGGGCTCGACCCAGCCAGTGTATAATAATATATTAATCAAGTTGTTAATTATTATACGCTCGTTCAAGGAATGATCATTTTGAGCCCTAGAAGACAAAAGGGGCCAGGCGTTCCAAATGAAGTAAACATCTTAACACTAAAATCATCTCTCTGATTAATGGCCCCTTAATAAAGACAGGGCAAACAACGTAATGTTTTGTTTAGGGGAGATAGTGAAGTCTTGCATCACAGTTTAACACTGACGTCCAGTGATTGGCTCATACTGTATTTGTCTGTACATTGTTTATAACAATTGAGGAGTAAACATTTTGGGAGGGAATACAAAAATTGTGTTTTTTTTAAATTATCCAATCAAACTTTTTATTTATATAGCACATTTCTTCCAACAAATGCATTTCAAGGTGCTTAACAAATACAACTGAACTCGCTCTATACCTTCCGGCAACAATGCAAGGTCACTGTGAAGCACAGCCATTAGCTCACTGTGCTAGGTCACCCCAAAGTTTATTTCTCAGGGTTCATTAAGAACAAATGCACAATGGTCTAAAATAAGACCAATGCCACTTACCAAACCCACTGAAACCTAATCCCCCTTACTCACATTTTGGGAAAAATATAATAATTATTTTTAATTACTGCTGCTGGGCACTATTTAAATTGTAATTCTCCTCATCCACCCCGATTGATCTGGTCACATTAGGCGGCTGTGGCGAAATGCAGTGTATAATATTCACGCTGGTACTCCTTGGTTGTGCTGTGTGTCAGAAGACATCTTGCAGAGAATCCTCACCCACCTTGGAGCGCAGCCTGTGGAACTGATGAGGTGAACAGCATTGCTCTGCAGCTCCACGCTAGTAATCACGGGACTGAAGAAACACATACATCATCTGCCACACAGGTTGGCATGGCGAGTGAAAAGCCTTCACATTGTGTAAGATGTTGGACAAATGATGGCCATGTGTTTGTCTCCTCACAGATGGCTCTGCATCTTCAGTCAGGAAAAAGCTGAGCCTGGCACTTCTCCCCCCCCCCACTCCTCTCCTCCTCTCCCCTCCTCTCGCGCCCTCTTCTCCTCTCCCCCCCACTCCTCTCCTCCTCTCGTGCCCCCCTCTTTTCTCTCCCTCCCCCACTCCTCTCCTCCTCTCGCGCCCTCTTCCTCTCTCCCCCCCCACCCCCACTCCTCTCCTCCTCTCGTGCCCCTCTTTTCTCTCCCTCCCCCACTCCTCTCCTCCCTCTCGCGGCCTCTTCCTCTCCCCCCCACCCCCCACTCCTCTCGTGCCCTCCTCCTCTCCTCCTCTCGTGCCCTCTTTCCTCTCCTCCTCTCCTTCTCTTGCGCCCCTCTTCCTCTCCTCCCTCCTCCTTTCGTGCCCTCTTCCTCTCCTCCCCCCCACCCCCCACTCCTCTCCTCCTCTCCTCCTCTCGTGCTCCTCCTCCTCCCTTCCTCTCCTCCTCTCCTCCTTCTCTCCCTTGCGCCCCTCTTCCTCTCCCTCCTCTCCTCCTTCGCGCCCCTCTTCCTCTCTCCCCCCCCCACTCCTCTCCTCCTCTCGTGCCCTCTTCCTCCTCTCCCTCCCCCCACTCCTCTCCTTCCTCCTCGTGCCCCCCCTCTTCCTCTTCCCACCCTCTCCTCCTCTCCTCCTCTCACGCCCTCTTCCCTCTCCCACTCCTCTCCTCCTCCCCTCCTCTCGCGCCCCTCCTCCTCTCCTCCTTCCTCGCGCCCCTCTTCCTCTCCTCCTTTTCTCCTCCTCACGCCCTCTTCCCTCCTCCCTCCGTAAGGCATCAGTCTCCTTTTCCCTCTTTTCACGCTCTTCCTTCCGTGCAGGAGGTTGAAAATTGGCACACCGTCAGTGCCCTCCGGATATACTAGAGGGAAAGATTACATAAATGATTTGAAAATGGTTTGACACATGCATTGGCATTGTCCTTGGAATAATCATCAGCACTCTGTCAATTGAAGGTATGAATGGTGCCACTAGTGTTTTGTATCTCTGTGTGAAGCTTCTTGGCTTCTCTTGGCTTTTTGGCTCTTGGCTTCTCTTGGCTTCTCTTGGCTTATTTTGGCTTCTCTGGCTTCTCTTGGCTTCTCTTGGCGCCTGTACCTCCAGGAAATAGGCTCAACAATCCAGCTCGTCTTCAGCAGCATAGTGCCTGGTGGTAGGAGGATAGACCACATCTACATCTGACATTTGATATCAATGCAGTAATGAATTTAAACAATTCATGCTCTATAATAATCTTTCAGTTATACTTATACTGATTCCTGACCTGCCTTGTGATAATCACAGGAAAGAGTGGAAACTGAACCAAACACAGCCATTCTGCTTCTGAATATGCTCATTGGAAACACAATTACACACTCTAATCACACCTCAACATGAATGTCAAGGGTGTACTAACTGATTTTCTTTTGCACACGGTCACTGTGGAATACATTTGTGAAACACAGAAATGATCTCTAATAGTCAATAATATTTATCTATTTCACACTATCAAAAACACCATCAATGGTGTGTATAAGCAAATGAGCTTCATTAGAATATGAATGGTTTTCTTTTGGAGTAAAAGGGCTGGTATGTGTTGCCCTCGCTGCTATTAGCTCATCTAATGGTACATGTATCACTTCTCTCTCCCAGAAAGCAAACCATCCTTGTGTTTCTCAAAACCAGGACACACTCTTAATGAAAAAAATGTTACAAATAAAATAAAATGTTATTGGTCACATACACATATTTAGCAGATGTTAGGGGGTGTAGGCAATGCTTTGTGTTCCTAGCTCCAACAGTGCAGTAGCATCTAAAACTGATTCACAACAATACACACAAATCTAAAAGAAAAATAATGGAATTAAGAAATATATAAATATTAGACTGAGCAATGTCGGAGTGGCACAGACTAAAATACAGTAGAATATAATACAGTATATACATATGAGATGAGTAAAGCAGTATGTAAACGTTATTAAAGTGACCAGTGTTCCATTATTAAAGTTACCAGAGATTCCATGTCTATGTATATAGGGAAGCAGCCTCTAAGGTGCAGGGTTGAGTAATATGGTGGTTGCCTGCTAGTGAAGGTACTGATGCACCTGTATGAATGGGTCTGTCATTCTATTAGCAATCCACCAAAGACTGATCTTAGGCACAACAGCACCACTAGAACCTCAGACGTCTGAAGAAATTTGGCACGACCTCTTTACACACTGACAAACTTCTACAGATACGCCATCGAGAGCATTCTGTCGGGCTGCAGCAGCTCTTGGTACGGCAACTGCACCGCCCACAACTGCGTGGCTTTCCAGAGGGTGGTGGGGTCAGCCCAAAGCATCATCGGGTGCACGTTGCCTGTCATCCGAGACATCTAGAATACCTGTGTCAGAGGAAGAAGAAGGACATTAAGGACCGCATCACCCAGCAACGGACCATTTACACGGCTACCGTCTAGCAGACGGAGTCAGTACAGGTGCATCAGTGCCAATGCGAAGAGACTAAAAAACTGCTTCTATTACCATCCGATGAACAGCTACTATTACCATAATCTTTCAGTTATACTGTTGAACAGCTTCTATCACCATCAGCCTGTTGAACAGCTTCTACAGGAAAGACTGTTGAACAGCTTCTAACCATCAGACTGTTGAACAGCCTATTCTGACTTTGAACATGCTTCTATGGAAACATCAGACTGTTGAACAGCTTCTAATCAGACACAGCTTCATCACCATCAGACTGTTGAACAGGTTCTATCACCATCAGACTGTTTTCTTGCACACAGACTGTGAACAGCTTCTGGAATACAGATTTGAAACACAGAAATCAGACTCTGAACAGTCACCATCAGACTGTTAAACAGCTTTCTATCACCATCATCTATTAAACACTTCTATCACCATCAGGTGTGTATAACCATCAGACTGAGCTTCTATTAGAATATCACCATGAATGGTTTTCTTTTCAGAGTTGAACAGGCTGGTATATCAGACTGTTGAACAGCTGCCAACATTACCATCAGACTGTTAGCTCATCTAATGGTACATGTGATCACTTCTCTCCCAGAAACAAACACCATCCTTGTGCTTCTCAAAAAACCAGGAAACACCTACATAAAAAATGTTGAACAAATAAAATAAAGATTTATTGGTCACATACACATATTTAGCAGATGTTCAAATTGTTACCAGGGTGAAAGCTTCTAGGCAATGAAATTGAACAGGAGTGTAGCCATCAGACTTGTGTTCCTAGCACCATCAACAAGGTGCAGCAGGCATCTAAAACTGATTCACAACAATACAGCCAGGTCAACAGGGGTCTAAAAGTAACCATAATGGAATTAAGAAATATATAAATAGTTTAGACTGAGCAGATGTCGGATTGGCTCAGACAGGCAGAACAATCACCAGGTCAGAATATAAACAGTATAGAACCAGGAGATGAACAGCTTCTAAATCAGTATGTAAACGTTATTAACTGTGACCAGTGTTCCATTATTGAACAGCTTCTATTACCAGAGATTCCATGTCTATCACATAGGGAACAGCTTCTATAAATGAACAGGGTTGATAATATGGTGAACAGTTCACCTGGACCGTTAAACAAGCACATCAGGACATGAAACAGCTTATGACCATGGGTCTGTGAACATTCTATCACCATAGCAATCCACCATCAGACTTTTGAACAGTTTTATTACCATCAGACTGTTGAACAGCACCAGATAAACTCAGACGTTGAAGAAATTTGGCACTGTTGAACAGCTTCTTTTACACACTGACAAACATCTACAGATGAACAGCCCCCATCGACCTTGTGCATTCTGTCGGCTGCAGACACCTCTATCACCATCAGACTGGCAACTGCACCTCCATCAACTGCATGGCTTCTTCCAGAGGGTGGTGAACAGGGATCTAGACTACGTTGCAGCTTCTATCACCTCAGACTGTTGAACAGCTTCATCCATCAGACATCTAGAACAGCTTCTATTGTCAGACTGTTGAACACAAAAACTGTTGAACAGCTTCATTACCATGACCGAACAGCTTCATCCCATCAACGGACCTTCTATTACCATCAGACATAATTACATTTTATTATCAGACGGAGTCATTACCATCAGGTGCTTCAGAGACAAAACGAAAGCATCTATCCATCAGACTTAAACAGCTTCTATTACCATCAGACTGTTGAACAGCTTTCTATTACCATCAGACTGTTGAACAGCTTCTATCACCATCAGACTGTTGAACAGCTTCTATCACCATCAGACTGTTGAACAGCTTCTATCACCATCAGACTGTTGAACAGCTTCTATTACCATCAGACTGTTGAACAGTTCTATAACCATCAGACTGTTGAACAGCTTCTATTACCATCAGACTGTTGAACAGCTTCTATCACCATCAGACTGTTGAACAGCTTCTATCACCATCAGACTGTTGAACAGCTTCTATCACCATCAGACTGTTGAACAGCTTCTATCACCATCAGACTGTTGAACAGCTTCTATTACCATCAGACTGTTGAACCCTCCATAACCATCAGACTGTTGAACAGCTTCTATCACCATCAGACTGTTAAACAGCTTCTATCACCATCAGACTGTTGAACAGCTTCTATCACCATCAGACTGTTGAACAGCTTCTATAACCATCAGACTGTTGAACAGCTTCTATTACCATCAGACTGTTGAACAGCTTCTATTACCATCAGACTGTTGAACAGCTTCTATCACCATCAGACTGTTGAACAGTTTGCAACCATCAGACTGTTGAACAGCTTCTATTACCAGACCATCAGACTGTTCGACAGCCATCACTAGCCATCTGCCAGGTGATTTCACAAAACACACACACACAAGCTATCACACACAAACCTCATACTCAAAACACATACATACACACTCAAAACATTTTTTTAAGTGTATGGGTCGCGTATACAGATTGTATTTGCATGAGCAGCAAATGCTTGAGCAGTAATACCGAGCAACAATCAAATAACAGTACACACATCATCCAGAAATATTAAATGAAATAAGTTGTATAGGAGGAGCCATGACTAGAATACATTATATACACTTATCAGGAAGCAAGGTAAAGACCAAGAAGCAGGCTGTCGAAGTAAACAATGTTTATTGTAGCAACAGGGGCAGGCAAGCCAGGTCAAGGCAGGCCCAAGATCCAGGGTAAGGCAAAGGTATAGGACGGCAGGCGGACTCAGGATCAAGGACGGGCAGAGTTCAGTTATCCAGAGGTGGAGCGATGGCGGCAAGGAGGCTCAGAGTCAGGCAGAGGTCAGGTGGGCGCGCGGGTGCAAGGTCAGGACATGCAAAGTCAAGAACCAGGAGGACGAGGAAAGAGAGGCTGGGAAACCTAGGGGCTGACAGGAAAAAATCAGTTGTTATTCTGTAAACGAACAAGAATAAAGTGAAACAAACAGACATAAAACACAGGTATAAATGCACAGGGATGATATGGAATATGGGCCACACCTGGAGGGGGGTGGAGACAAGCACAAGGACAGGTGAAACAGATCAGGGCGTGACAGCACTGAACAAAAAATATAAACGCAACATGTAAAGTGTTGGTCCTATGTTTTATGAGCTGAAATAAATGATCCCAGAAATGTTCCATACACACAAAAAGCTTACTTTCTCAAATTTTGTGCACAAATTTGTTTACATCCCTGTTAGTGAGAATTTTATCCTTTGATCATTACACAGGTGCACCTTGTGCTGGGAACAATAAAAGGACACTCTAAAATGTGCAGTTTTGTCACGCAACACAATGCCACAATGTCTCAAGTTTTGAGGGATCTAGATTCCTTCTATTCACCTCTATGTATGGAATGGATTCAACTAACCTACACTATATTGCATAATAGAACACAAACATGGCCATGCTCTGGGACAGGGCAGACATCCAGGAACCATAGCAGGCCAGTCCATACCTGCAACATAATTCATTTTATGCCATACAGCCAGACATAGGAAATGTAGTAGATTTGGAGAACAAAACTGGCCACTCAAGTGACATTATATTGCCTTGTGTCTTTTAAAGGAAGCTGGTGTGGTAAACATTCTGGCATGTTCTGATTTCCAAAACAAGACGGGTGCTGAGGTGTTGTTGGTGTTTATTTGGGTTGTGGCGAGACAACGCGTACCTGCTTATTCACAGAGGGACAGTTCTGCCCTGGAGTGATGAGGTAATCAGCTACCTAAAATACCCATTTGCTCAGACAACCAGGAGCCAGTCAAGACTATAAAGTCTACTGAGCAACTGAAGATTGATCACAGACCATTTATTTAGACAGACATCACTTCATAAAAAAGGTAATTTATCTGACGTGCCCTCCAAAGCCACTGATGTAGTTTCTATACGTCAGCAAAACACAAAGATGGCATCTTTGTCTCAGATTAGAGAAACAACATAAATCTTCTCATTACAGTGTCAAAACAGCTTTTGAACCTTGCACTTACACACTTTCGTTGACTAGTGAATTTTTCTTCTTCTCATCTTTCAGTTTGTCTCCAGGTTTCCTAATTAATGTAATGCTCACACACCCACCCCCAGCACATACTGCCTGTTTCAAAACAGATATTGAACTTTCCATCATAAACAAACAATTCATGGATAGGTCTAAACTTGTAAAACCTTGGTACGTTCTATACTGGATATTGTCCAACCAATATAGCCTAGAACAACACAGAAAACAAGCAGAACATAGACACCAATTGTCACGACTTCCACTGAAGTCGGCTCCTCTCCTTGTTCGGCGGTCGACGTCTCCGGCTTTATAGCCATCGCCGCTCCATTTTTTCATTGATCCATTTGTTTTATCTTGTTCCCTGCACACACCTGATTTTCATTCCCAAATCACACTGCATGCACACTGCATGCTGCATTCCTCTGTTCCCCCTCATGTCTTTGTGTAGAATTGTTTGTGTTTACGTGTTATTGTTGACGCGCCAGACTGGTGTGCTTTACCTTGATGTTCACGAAGATGTTTATTGTTAAACATATATTATTGTGACTGTTTTGCGCGTTTTGCACTTTTACCTACGGGCTGGAGGTTTTTGACTGCAGTTGTGTCCTTCTGTTGGTTTCCCCTGCCTCAATAAAGTGTGTGCCTGTTCACAACTCTCTGCTCTCCTGCACCTGACTTTGCTACCAGTACACACACACCCGACACCAATATAGCCTAGAACAACACAGAACACAAGTAGAATATAGACAAAGGAAGGGGAGAGGCCTCAGGGCTAGTAGTGTATGGTGTGTCTGACAACCCAGTTTGGCAGTGAGGTAGTTTGGCAGTGAGGTAGTTTGGTAGTGAGGTAGTTTGTCAGTGAGGTAGTTTGGCACTGAGGTAGTTTGGCAATGAGGTAGTTTGGCAGTGAGGTAGTTTGGTAGTGAGTAGTTTGGCAGTGAGGTAGTTTGGCACTGAGGTAGATTGGCACTGAGGTAGTTTGGCAGTGAGATAGTTTGATAGTGAGTAGTTTGGCAGTGAGGTAGTTTGGCACTGCGGTAGTCTGGCAATGAGGTAGTTTGGCACTGAGGTAGTTTGGCACTGAGGTAGTTTGGCACTGAGGTAGTTTGGCACTGAGGTAGTTTGGCACTGAGGTAGTTTGGCAGTGAGGTTGTTTGTCAGTGAGGTAGTTTGGCACTGAGGTAGTTTGGCAGTGAGTAGTTTGGCAGTGAGGTAGTTTTGCACTGAGGTAGTTTGGCAATGAGGTAGTTTGGTAGTGAGTAGTTAGGCACTGAGGTAGTTTGGTAGTGAGTAGTTTGGCAGTGAGGTAGTTTGGCACTGAGGTAGTTTGGCAATGAGGTAGTTTGGCACTGAGGTAGTTTGGCAGGGAGTAGTGAGGCACTGAGGTAGTTTGGCAGGGAGGTAGTTTGTCAGTGAGGTAGATTGGCACTGAGGTAGTTTGGCAGTGAGGTAGTTTGGCACCGCGGTAGTTTGGCAATGAGGTAGTTTGGCACTGAGGTAGTTTGGCACTGAGGTAGTTTGGCAGTGAGGTAGTTTGGTAGTGAGGTAGTTTGTCAGTGAGGTAGTTTGGCACTGAGGTAGTTTGGCAATGAGGTAGTTTGGCAGTGAGGTAGTTTGGCACTGAGTAGTTAGGCACTGAGTTAGTTTAGCACTGAGGTAGTTTGGTAGTGAGTAGTTAGGCACTGAGGTAGTTTGGCAGTGAGGTAGATTGGCACTGAGGTAGTTTGGCAGTGAGATAGTTTGGTAGTGAGGTAGTTTGGCAGTGAGGTAGTTTGTCAGTGAGGTAGTTTGTCAGTGAGGTAGTTTGGCACTGAGGTAGTTTGGCAATGAGGTAGTTTGGCAGTGAGGTAGTTTGGCACTGAGGTAGTTTGGCAATGAGGTAGTTTGGTAGTGAGTAGTTAGGCACTGAGGTAGTTTGGCAGTGAGGTAGTTTGGTAGTGAGTAGTTTGGCAGTGAGGTAGTTTGGCACTGAGGTAGTTTGGCAATGAGGTAGATTGGCAGTGAGGTTGTTTGGCAGTGAGTAGTTTGGCACTGAGGTAGTTTGGCACTGAGGTAGTTTGGCACTGAGGTAGTTTGGCAGTGAGGTAGTTTGATAGTGAGTAGTTTGGCAGTGAGGTAGTTTGGCACTGAGGTAGTTTGGCAATGAGGTAGTTTGGCACTGAGGTAGTTTGGCAGTGAGTAGTTAGGCACTGAGGTAGTTTGTCAGTGAGGTAGTTTGTCAGTGAGGTAGATTGGCACTGAGGTAGTTTGGCAGTGAGGTAGTTTGATAGTGAGTAGTTTGGCAGTGAGGTAGTTTGGCACCGCGGTAGTTTGGCAGTGAGGTAGTTTGGCACTGAGGTAGTTTGGCACTGAGGTAGTTTGGTAGTGAGGTAGTTTGGCAGTGAGGTAGTTTGTCAGTGAGGTAGTTTGTCAGTGAGGTAGTTTGGCACTGAGGTAGTTTGGCAGTGAGGTAGTTTGGTAGTGAGTAGTTTGGCAGTGAGGTAGTTTGGTAGTGAGGTAGTTTGGCAGTGAGGTAGTTTGTCAGTGAGGTAGTTTGTCAGTGAGGTAGTTTGGCACTGAGGTAGTTTGGCAATGAGGTAGTTTGGCAGTGAGGTAGTTTGGCACTGAGGTAGTTTGGCACTGAGGTAGTTTGGCACTGAGGTAGTTTGGCACTGAGGTAGTTTGGCAGTGGGGTAGTTTGATAGTGAGTAGTTTGGCAGTGAGGTAGTTTGGCAATGAGGTAGTTTGGCACTGAGGTAGTTTGGCAGTGAGTAGTTAGGCACTGAGGTAGTTTGGCAGGGAGGTAGTTTGTCAGTGAGGTAGATTGGCACTGAGGTAGTTTGGCAGTGAGGTAGTTTGATAGTGAGTAGTTTGGCAGTGAGGTAGTTTGGCGGGTGGTTGGCAATGAGGTAGTTTGGCAATGAGGTAGTTTGGCACTGAGGTAGTTTGGTAGTGAGGTAGTTTGTCAGTGAGGTAGTTTGTCAGTGAGGTAGTTTGTCAGTGAGGTAGTTTGTCACTGAGGTAGTTTGGCAATGAGGTAGTTTGTCAGTGAGGTAGTTTGGCATGAGGTAGTTTGTCAGTGAGGTAGTTTGGCAGTGTAGTTTGGCAGTTTGGCACTGAGGTAGTTTGGCAGTGAGGTAGTTAGGCACTACAGGAGTAGTTTGGCAGTGGTTGTCAGTGAGGTAGTTTGGCAGTGAGTAGTTAGGCAATGAGGTAGTTTGGCAGTGAGGTAGTTTGTCCAGTTAGTTTGTCAGTGAGGTAGTTTGGCAGTGAGGTAGTTTGGCACTGAGGTAGTTTGGCACTGGGGTAGTTTGGCAGTGAGTAGTTAGGCACTGAGGTAGTTTGGCAGGGAGGTAGTTTGGAAGTGAGGTAGTTTGGCAGTGAGGTAGTTTGGCAATGAGGTAGTTTGGCAGTGAGTAGTTTGGCAGTGAGGTAGTTTGGCACTGAGGTAGTTTGGCACTGAGGTAGTTTGGCAATGAGGTTGTTTGGCAGTGAGGTAGTTTGGCAGTGAGTAGTTTGGCAGTGAGGTAGATTGGCAGTGAGGTAGTTTGGCAATGAGGTAGTTTGATAGTGAGTAGTTTGGCAGTGAGGTAGTTTGGCACCGCGGTAGTTTGGCAATGAGGTAGTTTGGCACTGAGGTAGTTTGGCACTGAGGTAGTTTGTAGTGAGGTAGTTTGGCAGTGAGGTAGTTTAGCACTGAGGTAGTTTGGCAGTGAGTAGTTTGGCAGTGAGGTAGTTTGGCAGTGAGGTAGTTTGTAGTGAGTAGTTTGGCAGTGAGGTAGTTTGGCAATGCGGTAGTTTGGTAGTGAGGTAGTTTGGCACTGAGGTAGTTTGGCAGTGAGGTAGTTTGGTAGTGAGTAGTTAGGAGTGCAGTGAGGTAGTTTAGCACTGAGGTAGTTTGGCAGTGAGGTAGTTTGGCACTGAGGTAGTTTGGCATAAATGAGGTAGTTTGGCAGTGAGGTAGTTTGGTAGTGAGTAGTTTGGCAGTGAGGTAGTTTGGCACTGAGGTAGTTTGGCAATGAGGTAGTTTGCACTGAGGTAGTTTGGCAGTGAGTAGTTGGCAGTGAGGTAGTTTGGCAGGGAGTAGTTTGGCAGTGAGGTAGTTTGGCAGTGAGGTAGTTTGGCAGTGAGGTAGTTTGTAGTGAGGTAGTTTGTCAGTGAGGTAGTTTGGCAGTGAGGTAGTTTGGCAATGAGGTAGTTTGGCAGTGAGGTAGTTTGGCACTGAGGTAGTTTGGCAGTGAGGCAGTTTGGCAGTGAGGTAGTTTGGCAGTGAGGTAGTTTGGCAGTGAGGTAGTTTGGTAGTGAGGTAGTTTGGCAGTGAGGTAGTTTGTCAGTGAGGTAGTTTGGCACTGAGGTAGTTTGGCAATGAGGTAGTTTGGCAATGAGGTAGTTTGTCACTGAGGTAGTTTGGCACTGAGGTAGTTAGGGAGTGAGGTAGTTTAGCACTGAGGTAGTTTGTCAGTGAGTAGTTAGGCACTGAGGTAGTTTGGCACTGAGGTAGTTTGGCAGTGAGTAGTTTGGCAGTGAGGTAGTTTGGCACTGAGGTAGTTTGGCAATGAGGTAGTTTGTCAGTGAGGTAGTTTGGCACTGAGGTAGTTTGGCAGTGAGGTAGTTTGTCAGTGAGGTAGTTTGGCACTGAGGTAGTTTGGCAGTGAGTAGTTTGGCAATGAGGTAGTTTGTCAGTGAGGTAGTTTGTCAGTGAGGTAGTTTGGCACTGAGGTAGTTTGGCAGTGAGTAGTTTGTCAGTGAGGTAGTTTGGCACTGAGGTAGTTTGGCAGTGAGGTAGTTTAGCAGTGAGGTAGTTTGTCAGTGAGTAGTTTGGCACTGAGGTAGTTTGGCAGTGAGGTAGTTTGTGAGTAGTGAGTAGTTTGGCACTGAGGTAGTTTGGCAATGAGGTAGTTTGTCAGTGAGTAGTTTGGCACTGAGGTAGTTTGGCAGTGAGGTAGTTTGTCAGTGAGGTAGTTGGCACTGAGGTAGTTTGGCAGTGAGGTAGTTTGGCAATGAGGTAGTTTGTCAGTGAGGTAGTTTGGCACTGAGGTAGTTTGGCAGTGAGTAGTTTGTCAGTGAGTAGTTTGTCAGTGAGGTAGTTTGGCAGTGAGTAGTTTGGCAATGAGGTAGTTTGGCAGTGAGGTAGTTTGTCAGTGAGGTAGTTTGGCACTGAGGTAGTTTGGCACTGAGTAGTTTGGAGTGAGGTAGTTTGTCAGTGAGGTAGTTTGGTCACTGAGGTAGTTTGGCAGTGAGGTAGTTTGGCAGTGAGGTAGTTTGTCAGTGAGGTAGTTTGGCACTGAGGTAGTTTGGCAGTGAGGTAGTTTGTCAGTGAGGTAGTTTGGCAGTGAGTACCTGCCCTGTAGTTAGCAATGAGGTAGCACCAGTGAGGTAGTCTCAGTGAGGTTGTTTGGCTAAAGGTAGTTTGGCAATGAGTAGTTTGGCAGTGAGGTAGTTTGGCACTGAGGTAGTTTGGCAGAGGGGTTTGGCAGGGAAATTCTCCAGTGAGGTAGTTTGGCACTGAGGCCAGTCAGCACGGGAGTTTGGCAGTGAGGTAGTTTGCACTGAAGTTTGGCAGTGAGGTAGTTTGGGAGGTAGTTTGTTAGTTTGGGGAGTGAGGTAGATAGGCACTGAGGTAGTTTAAGGTAGTTTCAGTGAGGTAGTTTGGCAGTGAGGTAGTTTGAGGCCAGTGAAATAACCTCTGTAATAGCAACAGAGCACCAGTTCATATTACTTTCTAAATGCCTCTGTTTGCATTTGTCAGTTTACAAATTTTGGGAAATTCTCCACGTCTGCCCTTGAACGGAGGCCAGTCAGCACCGGACCAAACCCGCCTTGTAAACGTTGCATTGCACTAGCTGTTACTGCATGGCTAAATACATACCATATTAAAATCACACAGGCACCGGAGAGCCAGAGAAATAACCTCTGATTCCCTCTTAAACTATTTAATGAAGATGGTTTACGTTACATTTTTTGTTGTTGCTGCATCTAGTTTAATTGCAGCCGGTGCTCACCTCTGACCTCTCCTTTTAGACATAGTATTTCAGTGGCTCAATCTGTACACTCGTGGCTCAATCTGCTATTGTTTTGGTTTGGGTTATTTTTTGTTGTTGCTGCCATCTAAATGTATTCTGATCAAAAATCTGCCAGCATAGTATTTTTTGCACGTCTTGGGAAATACTTACATTCAATTCCAATTCCACGTGGGCACATTCTTCCTGGTCCAGCTGCTTCTGTGAGGTCTCCTGTGAAATGGTGTCCTCCATCAGTGCTGAATGTCACTAAACCTACACCATTACTGCAGACTGGCATCCCCAAAGATCCATTACTGCAGACTGGCATCCCCAAAGATCCATTACTGCAGACTGGGATCCCCAAAGATCCATTACTGCAGACTGGGATCCCCAAAGATCCAAAGAACTCTATTCCACTTCAAGTAACGCAAGCAATACAATTACATTTGAAAACAGATTAAAAAACACCTTATGGAACAGCGGGGACTGGAAAGCAACACACACACACACACACACACACACACACACACACACACACACACACACACACACACACACACACACACACACACACACACACACACACACACACACACACACACACACACACACACACACACACACACACACACACACACACAGTAATGTAGATGTGTGGTAGTGGTGGAGTAGGGGCCTGAGGGCACACATTGTGTTGTGGAATCTGTGAATGTTTTAAAATGGTATAAACTGACTTAATTTTGCTGGACCCCAGGAAGAGTATCTACTGCTTTGGCAGCAGCTAATGAGGATCCATAATAAATACAAATACAAATGACTCCATGGTGGACAAATAATTCCACATTTCCTTCCGCTCTCATTTGCAATGAAGGTCTTTGTAGGCTTCCATAAGCTTCTGCCGTGCAAGACGGATAGAAGCAGTTTTAATGCTGTATGATGCCTCACTGGTCTTTATGTTTTAATATGTGGAATGGACAGAACAAGGTTCTCTTTAACCGGCTGCCTATTGTACAGATCAACAGTACTGGAACCAAAATCACAGGGTGAAACATTTGCTTAAGAAAATAATGTTGGATTGTCCATTCTGCATGGCAATGAGAAACCCAATTACTTGTAAACCTTTGAGTGGAGCCCACACTGACTAGAATAAGAGACAGAATGCCAGGGCAGGTGAGCACCACTCTCCATGTGAGTTATACAAGCTGTCAGAGTAAGATATCTTTGTCACATGATATTGACCTGGAGATCAAAATGGATTGAAGTCATGCCAGTGATGTCACAGCCCTGGCAGTGTTAGACGTATGCTTCAAAGGTTGTGGTATGAGAAACTAGCTCCACCATGGATATACTGTAAATACCAGGCAGGCAGCATTGATTTCGACTGCTATGTATTGGAGAAAGGCTGAGGCTCATTGCAACCCCACACTGAGTCTCAGGGCTACCAGCTAGAGGTGGAAATCATCTGAACAGCAGAACACTGCCACATTTGAAGGCCAACTGACTGACAGATTTCTCTCTGAAAGTAGATGTGGGCAATTCCGCGTTAACAGAGTAATGCGAAGACTCAAAGATATTTCACTTTAAAATGCATGTCAAGCAGAAAACAATAATCGCAAACCATATTAACTCTATGCACAGTGATTACTTTGAACAATTTCCACAGAAAATTTGACAAACACATTTAGGCAACTTGAAGAACAGTGCGGATGCAATGTGACTGTTTGATCTGGTAACAGAATGACTGTTAGTGCTGTTTGTGCCATCATTCTGTTACCAAACATAGCAGGGGGAATGGGGTTACGCTGAATGATACCAAACATAGCAGGGGGAATGGGGTTACGCTGAATGTTACCAAACATAGCAGGGGGAATGGGGTTACGCAGAATGATACCAAACATAGCAGGGGGAATAGGGTTACGCTGAATGATACCAAACATAGCAGGGGGAATGGGGTCACGCTGAATGATACCAAACATAGCAGGGGGAATGGGATTACACTGAATGATACCAAACATAGAAAGTGGTGTTGGTTACACTGAATGGGGTTACTCTGAATGATATCAAACATAGCAGGAGGAATGGGGTCACGCTGAAAGATACCAAACATAGCAGGGGGAATGAGGTTACGCTGAATGATACCAAACATAGCAGGGGGAATGGGGTTACGCTGAATGATACCAAACATAGCAGGGGGAATGGGGTTACGCTGAATGATACCAAACATAGCAGGGGGAATGGGGTTACGCTGAATGATACCAAACATAGCAGGGGGAATGGGGTTACGCTGAATGATATCAAACATAGCAGGGGGAATGGGGTTATGCTGAATGATACCAAACATAGCAGGAGGAATGGGGTTACGCTGAATGATACCAAACATAGCAGGAGGAATGGGGTTACGCTGAATGATACCAAACATAGCAGGGGGAATAGGGTTACGCTGAATGATATCAAACATAGCAGGGGGAATGGGGTTACGCTGAATGATACCAAACATAGCAGGGGGAATGGGGTTACGCTGAATGATATCAAACATAGCAGGGGGAATGGGGTTACGCTGAATGATATCAAACATAGCAGGAGGAATGGGGTTACGCTGAATGATATCAAACATAGCAGGAGGAATGGGGTTACACTGAATGATACCAAACATAGCAGGAGGAATGGGGTTACACTGAATGATACCAAACATAGCAGGGGGAATGGGGTTACGCTGAATGATACCAAACATAGCAGGGGGAATGGGGTTACACTGAATGATACCAAACATAGCAGGGGGAATGGGGTTACGCTGAATGATATCAAACATAGCAGGAGGAATGGGGTTACACTGAATGATACCAAACATAGCAGGAGGAATGGGGTTACGCTGAATGATACCAAACATAGCAGGAGGAATGGGGTTACGCTGAATGATACCAAACATAGCAGGGGGAATGGGGTTACGCTGAATGATATCAAACATAGCAGGGGGAATGGGGTTACGCTGAATGATACCAAACATAGCAGGAGGAATGGGGTTACACTGAATGATATCAAACATAGCAGGAGGAATGGGGTTACGCTGAATGATACCAAACATAGCAGGAGGAATGGGGTTACGCTGAATGATACCAAACATAGCAGGGGGAATGGGGTTACGCTGAATGATATCAAACATAGCAGGGGGAATGGGGTTACGCTGAATGATACCAAACATAGCAGGAGGAATGGGGTTACACTGAATGATACCAAACATAGCAGGAGGAATGGGGTTATGCTGAATGATACCAAACATAGCAGGGGGAATGGGGTTATGCTGAATGATACCAAACATAGCAGGAGGAATGGGGTTACGCTGAATGATACCAAACATAGCAGGAGGAATGGGGTTACGCTGAATGATACCAAACATAGCAGGGGGAATGGGGTTACGCTGAATGATACCAAACATAGCAGGAGGAATGGGGTTACGCTGAATGATACCAAACATAGCAGGAGGAATGGGGTTACGCTGAATGATACCAAACATAGCAGGAGGAATGGGGTTACGCTGAATGATACCAAACATAGCAGGAGGAATGGGGTTACACTGAATGATATCAAACATAGCAGGAGGAATGGGGTCACGCTGAATGATACCAAACAAATCAGGGGGAATGGGGTCACGCTGAATGATACCAAACATAGCAGGGGGAATGGGGTTACGCTGAATGATATCAAACATAGCAGGGGGAATGGGGTTACGCTGAATGATACCAAACATAGCAGGGGGAATGGGGTTACACTGAATGATATCAAACATAGCAGGAGGAATGGGGTCACGCTGAATGATACCAAACAAATCAGGAGGAATGGGGTCACGCTGAATGATACCAAACATAGCAGGAGGAATGGGGTCACGCTGAATGATACCAAACATAGCAGGAGGAATGGGGTTACGCTGAATGATACCAAACATAGCAGGGGGAATGGGGTTATGCTGAATGGGATTACGCTGAATGTGTTTACCCTGAATGGGATTACACTGAATGGGTTTACACTGAATGGGTTTACACTGAATGGGGTTACACTGAATGGGGTTACACTGAATGGGTTTACACTGAATGGGGTTACACTGAATGGGGTTACACTGAATGGGTTTACACTGAATGGGATTATGCTGAATGGGTTTACACTGAATGGGGTTACACTGAATGGGTTTACACTGAATGGTGTGGAGTTGACTTTAGCAGTCAGGCTGAGGGGGTAGTGGTGAGGACAGATGTTAGTCTGGACCTCTTGGCCCTTGACCAGAGGATCATGGATTTTAATGGGCGACTGGACCATCGTTCAAAGCTTCTCACCCTTACTAACCTGGGGGGACACAGACTGAAGAGTATCAGCATTGGTTTTACATTCCCTAATTGAGATTGTCATGTGGAACTGCAGGTTTCCAGTATATCTTTCCAATGTGTGGAAGGTATATTGAAAATATATACATTGAATACATTCGGCTAATACATTCAGATGTATGGGAGCTATCTCTCTAAGCGTTATCAGGTGATGTTACCATCTAACAGGACTAATCCCAGTACTTGCCGAATTATATAATCCTTCATTTTCACCTGACATGTATTGATGGACGTGGATGTGTATGTTGTCCTCTGGTAGCTAGTGGGGTTTTAATGGAGGTTAATGGAAGTCTCTGCCATCAAAACCTTGCTCTGGTCATGAACCAAGGGGACCACTTGTCTATTATAACAGAGCTATATGATTCTTCAAGTACACAGCCCTCTTGTCTTAATTAGATAGCGTCATTTCAAATGGGAATTGTATCATGGCGTTGGTAAGTAACCACAACATGGTCCTCCTAACCTTATACATGTACGAATCAGACTGCGAGCAGGAGAGTGCAGAGCACTTAGTGGAATAATTAATGCAGGGATAAATTGAGTTTGAAAATAATGTGGTTTACTGTGTCATTGGTGCACGCTGTCAGCACATTGCGGGGCTGAGGGATAGGGAGGGTCAGTGTGTAACGAGTTGCACAGCTTTATGACTCTCTATTTGGCCCAGCAGCAGCCCACATCACACTGTCAGCCCATTGCTGGGCTGAGGGAAGGGGAGGCTCAATGTGTAACTAGTAGCACAGCTTCATGACTTTCTATTTGGCCCAGCAGCAGCCCACATCACACTGTCAGCCCATTGCTGGGCTGAGGGAAGGGGAGGCTCAATGTGTAACGAGTAGCACAGCTTCATGACATTCTATTTGGCCCAGCAGCAGCCCACATCCCTCTGATCCTCTCACTAATCATACTTCTCTAATGCAGCATAGAGCATGCTAATGTGAATAGGGGGCACATGGGAGAAATAGCTTGAGTAAAAATTAAAGCCTAAAAATTGATAATATTTCAATATAATTTAGTCAATGACTCTATATCAAATACGAGATCCTTATTAATGAATAATAAATTAAATATGTAGTTTTCTAAATTGAATGCAATAAAGTCATTTTGGAGAATAGCTTGAACAAGACTTGTGTTGATAAATGAAGTGTTGTGCTTTCTCTATTATGAATCGAATGCATGTACTACTATGAATGAATACGAATGTAAATGCTATTAAGGATCACTCCAGGTTTATGTGTCTCCCCTGTCCATCTGTCCTCATTCTCTCCCATGACCGCACAAGCCAGATTAGAACTGCTGCTTAGAATACCATCACCTATGGTTGCTTGTCAGCATGCTCAACCACAGCAGGCTTTTTGGAGTGCACACAGTTGGTCTCTGGAGCAGCATATGTAATGCACTGCTGTGTGGCTTCGCTGCAGTCTGGCAGTCTGCTCCTTTTAACCTCTGGACTATTAGTGGTCTCCAACATCGCATAAATCAGTTCAACATCTAGTTTTGACTTACATTTGGTTGAGTAGTCAACGAACGTGAGTTCAATGTTGGGTGAAAATATGACGACTTTCTAAAAATTCAATCAGTTTTCCACGTTGATTCAACGTCATCACATAGATTTTGTTTTTGGGGGGGTGGTGGTAAGATGTGAAAACAATGTTGATTCAACGTCATCACATAGATTTTGTTTTTTGGGGGGTGGTGGTGGTAAGATGTGAAAACAATGTTGATTCAACGTCATCACATAGATTTTGTTTTTGGAGGAGGTAAAAAGACATGGAAACAATTTTGATTCAACCAAGTTGTGTCCAGTGGGCTGGGAGGTTTGCATGGCAATGTTGTTTTTTAGGTGCAGGATCCAACGGATGAAGGGAACGGGTTAAAAGTGGTCCAGGCAGAGATGAGCTGGAGGAGTCATTAGTGGCGACCCCAGCATGTCACTGCACTAGGCTCTGGCAGTGTTGTGCTTCGAAGCAGAATAATAGCAGGAAGTGAGGGACCCAGCTAAATCATGCCAGTCTGGGGGAGAGGGGCAGTCGACAGGAACCATGCAAAGCTTCTGTTTCCGCCAGCATGCCCCCCGATCCAACTGTCAAAGATATATCAAAGATGCTCTGTTTATGCTCGGACATCAATTGATGCCAGTGTGCTAAAGGTGTATGTGATCCCTGGGCTGCTGGAAAACTTGTCCCATCGGTGGAGTGGTGTCAGAGGTGGTGTCGAAGGTGGTGTCGGAGGTGATGTCAGAGATAGTGTAAGACGTGGCCGTATTTAATGGACGAACCTACTCGCATGACGACACAACAGAGCAAAGGACGTAACAATAATTGAAGTAATTCTTAGACGAGCAATACTTCATAATATGCAAATACATGGACAGGAAGTAGGCTATTACCTGTCCCTTCGACCACACGGCCAACTCTCCAAAGGACAGGATTTAGAGTATCTTGGACCATCTCTACTTGGACTGGATTTAGAGTATCTTGGACCATCTCTACTTGGACAGGATTTAGAGTATCTTGGACCATCTCTACTTGGACAGGATTTAGAGTATCTTGGACCATCTCTACTTGGACAGGATTTAGAGTATCTTGGACCATCTCTACTTGGACAGGATTTAGAGTATCTTGGACCATCTCTACTTGGACAGGATTTAGAGTATCTTGGACCATCTCTACTTGGACTGGATTTAGAGTATCTTGGACCATCTCTACTTGGACTGGATTTAGAGTATCTTGGACCATCTCTACTTGGACTGGATTTAGAGTATCTTGGACCATCTCTACTTGGACAGGATTTAGAGTATCTTGGACCATCTCTACTTGGACAGGATTTAGAGTATCTTGGACCATCTCTACTTGGACTGGATTTAGAGTATCTTGGACCATCTCTACTTGGACAGGATTTAGAGTATCTTGGACCATCTCTACTTGAACTTGAAAATCATACATTTAAGTGTGATCAAGAGAAAAAAGTTTGCAGACTATTTATAGTGTGAAGTGAGAAGTCAACGTTGGAAGAATCTTGGGAGAGTAATTAAATTGAGAAGGGACTAAATGAGTTTGGAACTACTGTTCAGTAAGACCCTCTGCGATTTGTAGTACAGGGAAATGTCATCCCAGGCGCACAGTGCCACGTTTCTAAGTCACAGACGTAGTTGACAGATGTATTCGTTTTCAAGGTCATTGCCTTCTTGTAAAGCTATTTTTTAAGGCCAGCTAATAGTTTGATTAATATTAGATCTGGCAACAACAGCAAAAATCATGAGCTTTCTATTACTTCTCCCTTCAGACAGATGACGATCTAGAGAGATATCTGACCTAGATTAGATAAAGCTGTATGGTCTTATACAAATACGGAGAGAACAGCAATAGCCTCCGTCTGAACGTGCACTTTCATCTTGGTGCTTTTTTTCTTCCCTCCGGGGAGATGGGAGCAGATGACCTTTTACTGTCAACTTCCAACATGACAAATTACAGAGCCTGGATGACCGTGTTTTTGAGGAATGCAAGAGTTCAGCGCCTGGTCACACTGCTAGCAGGGCAGTGGACCCCTGCAATGAAGACAGATGCATTAATTGATAGATAATGGTCATAGATATATGGACTGGGGCCTCCATATTCTGAAGCCAGAAATATGATAGCCAGGGAAGCCTTTGAGGGTTCCTAGTACATCCATTCAGGATATATAGCCAGGGAAGCCTTTGAGGGTTTCTAGTACATCCATTCAGGATATATAGCCAGGGAAGCCTTTGAGGGTTTCTCGTACATCACTTCCCTGTGTTAACAAACCTCCAAATGAGCTTCAACGACATACAACCCTCCTTCCGTGGCCTACAACCGCTTTTAAATGCTAGTAAAACTAAATGCATGATCATCAACCGATTGTTGCCCACACCCTCCCGCCCGACTAGCATCACTACTCTGGACGGTTCTGACTTACAATATGTCGACAACTACAAATACCTAGGTGTCTGGTTAGACTGTAAACTCTCCTTCCAGACTCACATTAAGCATCTCAATCCAAAATTAAATTGAGAATCGGCTTCCTATTTCGCAACATAGCCACCTGCACTCATGCTGCCAAACATATCCTTGTAAAACTGACTATCCTATCGATCCATGACTTGGCGATGTAATTTACAAAATAGCCTCCAACACTCTACTCAGCAAACTGGAAGTAGTCTATCACAGTGCCATCCATTTTGTCATCAAAGCCCATATACTACCAACCACTGTGACCTGTATGCTCTCATTGGCTGGCCATCATTACATATTTGTCGCCAAACCCACTGGCCCCACCTTATCTCAGCTCACTGGTCACCATAGCAACACCCACCCGTAGCATGCACTCCAGCAGGTATATTTCACTGGTTATTCGAAACCCAACACTTACTTTGCCGCCTTTCCTTCCAGTTCTCTGCTGCCAATGACTGGAACTAATTGCAAAAATCACTGAAGCTGGAGTCTTATATCTCCCTTTAATACTTTAAGCATCAGCTGTCAGATCAGCTTACCGATCACTTCACCTGTACACAGCCCATCTGTAAATAGCCCACCCAACTACCTCATCCCCATATTGTTATTTATCCTCTTGTTTTTTTGCACCACAGTATCTCTACTTGCACATCATCATCTGCACATCTATCACTCCAGTGTTAATGCTAAATTGTAATTATTTCACCTCTATGGCCTATTTATTGCCTTACCTCCCTACTCTTCTATACACACACTGTACATATATTTTTTTATTGTGTTATTGACTGTATGTTTGTTTATGTGTAACTCTGTGCTGTTGTTTTTGTCACACTGCTTTGCTTTATCTTGGCCAGGTCAGAGTTGCAAATGAGAACTTGTTCTCAACTGGCCTACCTGGTTAAATAAAGGTGAAATAAATACAAATAAATAAAAAGCCTTTGAGGGGTCCTAGTACATCCCTTCAGGATAGACCTTCACTTAAAACATATAATCCAATACGTTATTCAGCCACAATCAGAGCGGATGAGACTGGAGTTAATTTAACACAATGTTTATGGTGGCATTTCGACTCCAGTCTCCTAGGTAACCAAATCGCAATTAAAGCCAAAATCAGGATATGCTGTTACTCACTTTTCTGCAAAGCCCCAGATTGCTTGTGTTTTCTTTCAGTGTAGAGAGCAGAGAGGGTTGACATGCCTGCATGGATCTGCTCATCACCCATTTGAAATGTAGATTAGCAGGACCACATGCAAACTGAGCTTTGCTTTGTGACCTTATCGGACTGCTCTCTGCTGTTCTTTCAACTTCCACCTTCTAATACCTAATCACTCATTAATCTGCCATAGTACTGTATACCCTGTCATACATGTGCATATTGTACTGATTAGCTTTAAGGCAGAGCACTCAGTCAAGAGGCAACCTTTAAGGCAGTGCACTCAGCCAAGAGGCATCCTTTAAAGCAGAGCACTCAGCCAAGAGGCATCCTTTAAAGCAGAGCACTCAGCCAAGAGGCACCCTTTAAAGCAGAGCACTCAGCCAAGAGGCATCCTTTAAAGCAGAGCACTCAGCCAAGAGGCACCCTTTAAGGCAGTGCACTCAGCCAAGAGGCAACCTTTAAGGCAGTGCACTCAGCCAAGAGGCATCCTTTAAAGCAGAGCACTCAGCCAAGAGGCACCCTTTAAGGCAGTGCACTCAGCCAAGAGGCAACCTTTAAAGCAGAGCACTCAGCCAAGAGGCACCCTTTAAGGCAGTGCACTCAGCCAAGAGGCAACCTTTAAGGCAGTGCACTCAGCCAAGAGGCATCCTTTAAAGCAGAGCACTCAGCCAAGAGGCACCCTTTAAAGCAGAGCACTCAGCCAAGAGGCACCCTTTAAGGCTGAGCACTCAGTAAAGAGACACCCTTTAAGGCAGAGCACTCAGTCAAGAGACACCCTTTAATGCAGAGCACTCAGCCAAGAGGCACCCTTTAAAGCAGAGCACTCAGCCAAGAGGCATCCTTTAAAGCAGAGAACTCAGCCAAGAGGCAGCCTTTAAAGCAGAGCACTCAGTCAAGAGGCACCCTTTAAAGCAGAGCACTCAGTCAAGAGGCACTCTTTAAAGCAGAGCACTCAGCCAAGAGGCATCCTTTAAAGCAGAGCACTCAGTCAAGAGGCACCCTTTAAAGCAGAGCACTCAGCCAAGAGGCATCCTTTAAAGCAGAGCACTCAGTCAAGAGGCACCCTTTAAAGCAGAGCACTCAGCCAAGAGGCACCCTTTAAGGCAGAGCACTCAGTAAAGAGGCACCCTTTAAAGCAGAGCACTCAGCCAAGAGGCATCCTTTAAAGCAGAGCACTCAGTAAAGAGGCACCCTTTAAAGCAGAGCACTCAGCCAAGAGGCACCCTTTAAGGCAGAGCACTCAGTCAAGAGGCACCTTTAAAGCAGAGCACTCAGTCAAGAGGCACCCTTTAAAGCAGAGCACTCAGCCAAGAGGCACCCTTTAAGGCAGAGCACTCAGTCAAGAGGCACCCTTTAAAGCAGAGCACTCAGTCAGGAGGCACCCTTTAACGCAGATCACTCAGCCAAGAGGCACCCTTTAAAGCAGAGCACTCAGTCAAGAGGCACCCTTTAAAGCAGAGCACTCAGTAAAGAGGCACCCTTTAAAGCAGAGCACTCAGTCAAGAGGCACCCTTTAAAGCAGAGCACTCAGCCAAGAGGCACCCTTTAAGGCAGAGCACTCAGCCAAGAGGCATACTTTAAGGCAGAGCACTCAGTCAAGAGGCACCCTTTAAAGCAGAGCACTCAGTAAAGAGACACCCTTTAAGGCAGAGCACTCAGTAAAGAGACACCCTTTAAAGCAGAGCACTCAGTCAAGAGGCACCCTTTAAGGCAGAGCACTCAGTCAAGAGGCACCCTTTAAGGCATAGCACTCAGTAAAGAGACACCCTTTAAGGCAGAGCACTCAGTAAAGAGACACCCTTTAAGGCAGAGCACTCAGTAAAGAGACACCCTTTAAGGCAGAGCACTCAGTCAAGAGGCACCCTTTAAGGCAGAGCACTCAGTAAAGAGACACCCTTTAAGGCAGAGCAATCAGTCAAGAGGCACCCTTTAAGGCAGAGCACTCAGTAAAGAGACACCCTTTAAGGCAGAGCACTCAGTAAAGAGACACCCTTTAAGGCAGAGCACTCAGTAAAGAGACACCCTTTAAAGCAGAGCACTCAGTCAAGAGGCACCCTTTAAGGCACAGCACTCAGTCAAGAGGCACCCTTTAAGGCAGAGCACTCAGTAAAGAGACACCCTTTAAGGCAGAGCACTCAGTAAAGAGACACCCTTTAAGGCAGAGCACTCAGTCAAGAGGCACCATTTAAGGCAGAGCACTCAGTAAAGAGACACCCTTTAAGGCAGAGCACTCAGTCAAGAGGCACCCTTTAAGGCAGAGCACTCAGTAAAGAGACACCCTTTAAGGCAGAGCACTCAGTAAAGAGACACCCTTTAAGGCAGAGCACTCAGTAAAGAGACACCCTTTAAGGCAGAGCACTCAGTCAAGAGGCACCCTTTAAGGCAGAGCACTCAGTAAAGAGACACCCTTTAAGGCAGAGCACTCAGTCAAGAGGCACACTTTAAGGCAGAGCACTCAGTAAAGAGACACCCTTTAAGGCAGAGCACTCAGTAAAGAGACACCCTTTAAGGCAGAGCACTCAGTAAAGAGACACCCTTTAAGGCAGAGCACTCAGTAAAGAGACACCCTTTAAGGCAGAGCACTCAGTAAAGAGACACCCTTTAAGGCAGAGCACTCAGTAAAGAGACACCCTTTAAGGCAGAGCACTCAGTAAAGAGACACCCTTTAAGGCAGAGTAGTCAGTAAAGAGACACCCTTTAAGGCAGAGCACTCAGTAAAGAGACACCCTTTAAGGCAGAGCACTCAGTAAAGAGACACCCTTTAAGGCAGAGCACTCAGTAAAGAAACACCCTTTAAGGCAGAGCACTCAGTAAAGAGACACCCTTTAAGGCAGAGCACTCAGTAAAGAGACACCCTTTAAGGCAGAGCACTCAGTAAAGAGACACCCTTTAAGGCAGAGCACTCAGTCAAGAGGCACCCTTTAAAGCAGAGCACTCAGCCAAGAGGCACCCTTTAAAGCAGAGCACTCAGCCAAGAGGCACCCTTTAAAGCAGAGCACTCAGCCAAGAGGCACCCTTTAAAGCAGAGCACTCAGCCAAGAGGCATCCTTTAAAGCAGAGCACTCAGCCAAGAGGCACCCTTTAAGGCAGAGCACTCAGTAAAGAGACACCCTTTAAGGCAGAGCACTCAGTAAAGAGACACCCTTTAAGGCAGAGCACTCAGTAAAGAGACACCCTTTAAGGCAGAGCACTCAGTCAAGAGGCACCCTTTAAGGCAGAGCACTCAGTAAAGAGACACCCTTTAAGGCAGAGCACTCAGTAAAGAGACACCCTTTAAGGCAGAGCACTCAGTAAAGAGACACCCTTTAAGGCAGAGCACTCAGTAAAGAGACACCCTTTAAGGCAGAGCACTCAGTAAAGAGACACCCTTTAAGGCAGAGCACTCAGTAAAGAGGCACCCTTTAAAGCAGAGCACTCAGCCAAGAGGCACCCTTTAAGGCTGAGCACTCAGTAAAGAGACACCCTTTAAGGCAGAGCACTCAGTCAAGAGACACCCTTTAATGCAGAGCACTCAGCCAAGAGGCACCCTTTAAAGCAGAGCACTCAGCCAAGAGGCATCCTTTAAAGCAGAGCACTCAGCCAAGAGGCAGCCTTTAAAGCAGAGCACTCAGTCAAGAGGCACCCTTTAAAGCAGAGCACTCAGTCAAGAGGCACTCTTTAAAGCAGAGCACTCAGCCAAGAGGCATCCTTTAAAGCAGAGCACTCAGTCAAGAGGCACCCTTTAAAGCAGAGCACTCAGCCAAGAGGCATCCTTTAAAGCAGAGCACTCAGTCAAGAGGCACCCTTTAAAGCAGAGCACTCAGCCAAGAGGCATCCTTTAAAGCAGAGCACTCAGTCAAGAGGCACCCTTTAAAGCAGAGCACTCAGCCAAGAGGCATCCTTTAAAGCAGAGCACTCAGTAAAGAGGCACCCTTTAAAGCAGAGCACTCAGCCAAGAGGCACCCTTTAAGGCAGAGCACTCAGTCAAGAGGCACCTTTAAAGCAGAGCACTCAGTCAAGAGGCACCCTTTAAAGCAGAGCACTCAGCCAAGAGGCACCCTTTAAGGCAGAGCACTCAGTCAAGAGCACCCTTTAAAGCAGAGCACTCAGTCAAGAGGCACCCTTTAACGCAGATCACTCAGCCAAGAGGAACCCTTTAAAGCAGAGCACTCAGTAAATAGGCACCCTTTAAAGCAGAGCACTCAGTCAAGAGGCACCCTTTAAAGCAGAGCACTCAGCCAAGAGGCACCCTTTAAGGCAGAGCACTCAGCCAAGAGGCATACTTTAAGGCAGAGCACTCAGTCAAGAGGCACCCTTTAAAGCAGAGCACTCAGTAAAGAGACACCCTTTAAGGCAGAGCACTCAGTAAAGAGACACCCTTTAAAGCAGAGCACTCAGTCAAGAGGCACCCTTTAAGGCAGAGCACTCAGTCAAGAGGCACCCTTTAAGGCATAGCACTCAGTAAAGAGACACCCTTTAAGGCAGAGCACTCAGTAAAGAGACACCCTTTAAGGCAGAGCACTCAGTAAAGAGACACCCTTTAAGGCAGAGCACTCAGTCAAGAGACACCCTTTAATGCAGAGCACTCAGCCAAGAGGCACCCTTTAAAGCAGAGCACTCAGCCAAGAGGCATCCTTTAAAGCAGAGCACTCAGCCAAGAGGCAGCCTTTAAAGCAGAGCACTCAGTCAAGAGGCACCCTTTAAAGCAGAGCACTCAGTCAAGAGGCACTCTTTAAAGCAGAGCACTCAGCCAAGAGGCATCCTTTAAAGCAGAGCACTCAGTCAAGAGGCACCCTTTAAAGCAGAGCACTCAGCCAAGAGGCATCCTTTAAAGCAGAGCACTCAGTCAAGAGGCACCCTTTAAAGCAGAGCACTCAGCCAAGAGGCATCCTTTAAAGCAGAGCACTCAGTCAAGAGGCACCCTTTAAAGCAGAGCACTCAGCCAAGAGGCATCCTTTAAAGCAGAGCACTCAGTAAAGAGGCACCCTTTAAAGCAGAGCACTCAGCCAAGAGGCACCCTTTAAGGCAGAGCACTCAGTCAAGAGGCACCTTTAAAGCAGAGCACTCAGTCAAGAGGCACCCTTTAAAGCAGAGCACTCAGCCAAGAGGCACCCTTTAAGGCAGAGCACTCAGTCAAGAGCACCCTTTAAAGCAGAGCACTCAGTCAAGAGGCACCCTTTAACGCAGATCACTCAGCCAAGAGGAACCCTTTAAAGCAGAGCACTCAGTAAATAGGCACCCTTTAAAGCAGAGCACTCAGTCAAGAGGCACCCTTTAAAGCAGAGCACTCAGCCAAGAGGAACCCTTTAAGGCAGAGCACTCAGCCAAGAGGCATACTTTAAGGCAGAGCACTCAGTCAAGAGGCACCCTTTAAAGCAGAGCACTCAGTAAAGAGACACCCTTTAAGGCAGAGCACTCAGTAAAGAGACACCCTTTAAAGCAGAGCACTCAGTCAAGAGGCACCCTTTAAGGCAGAGCACTCAGTCAAGAGGCACCCTTTAAGGCATAGCACTCAGTAAAGAGACACCCTTTAAGGCAGAGCACTCAGTAAAGAGACACCCTTTAAGGCAGAGCACTCAGTAAAGAGACACCCTTTAAGGCAGAGCACTCAGTCAAGAGGCACCCTTTAAGGCAGAGCACTCAGTAAAGAGACACCCTTTAAGGCAGAGCAATCAGTCAAGAGGCACCCTTTAAGGCAGAGCACTCAGTAAAGAGACACCCTTTAAGGCAGAGCACTCAGTAAAGAGACACCCTTTAAGGCAGAGCACTCAGTAAAGAGACACCCTTTAAAGCAGAGCACTCAGTCAAGAGGCACCCTTTAAGGCACAGCACTCAGTCAAGAGGCACCCTTTAAGGCAGAGCACTCAGTAAAGAGACACCCTTTAAGGCAGAGCACTCAGTAAAGAGACACCCTTTAAGGCAGAGCACTCAGTCAAGAGGCACCATTTAAGGCAGAGCACTCAGTAAAGAGACACCCTTTAAGGCAGAGCACTCAGTCAAGAGGCACCCTTTAAGGCAGAGCACTCAGTAAAGAGACACCCTTTAAGGCAGAGCACTCAGTAAAGAGACACCCTTTAAGGCAGAGCACTCAGTAAAGAGACACCCTTTAAGGCAGAGCACTCAGTCAAGAGGCACCCTTTAAGGCAGAGCACTCAGTAAAGAGACACCCTTTAAGGCAGAGCACTCAGTCAAGAGGCACCCTTTAAGGCAGAGCACTCAGTAAAGAGACACCCTTTAAGGCAGAGCACTCAGTAAAGAGACACCCTTTAAGGCAGAGCACTCAGTAAAGAGACACCCTTTAAGGCAGAGCACTCAGTAAAGAGACACCCTTTAAGGCAGAGCACTCAGTAAAGAGACACCCTTTAAGGCAGAGCACTCAGTAAAGAGACACCCTTTAAGGCAGAGCACTCAGTAAAGAGACACCCTTTAAGGCAGAGCACTCAGTAAAGAGACACCCTTTAAGGCAGAGCACTCAGTAAAGAGACACCCTTTAAGGCAGAGTAGTCAGTAAAGAGACACCCTTTAAGGCAGAGCACTCAGTAAAGAGACACCCTTTAAGGCAGAGCACTCAGTAAAGAGACACCCTTTAAGGCAGAGCACTCAGTAAAGAAACACCCTTTAAGGCAGAGCACTCAGTAAAGAGACACCCTTTAAGGCAGAGCACTCAGTAAAGAGACACCCTTTAAGGCAGAGCACTC
This sequence comes from Oncorhynchus keta, assembly GCF_023373465.1. Classification (NCBI taxonomy): domain Eukaryota; kingdom Metazoa; phylum Chordata; class Actinopteri; order Salmoniformes; family Salmonidae; genus Oncorhynchus; species Oncorhynchus keta. The sequence continues at coordinate 46,772,847 of NC_068427.1, read as the reverse complement.
AGTAAAGAGACACCCTTTAAGGCAGAGCACTCAGTCAAGAGGCACCCTTTAAAGCAGAGCACTCAGCCAAGAGGCACCCTTTAAAGCAGAGCACTCAGCCAAGAGGCACCCTTTAAAGCAGAGCACTCAGCCAAGAGGCACCCTTTAAAGCAGAGCACTCAGCCAAGAGGCATCCTTTAAAGCAGAGCACTCAGCCAAGAGGCACCCTTTAAGGCAGAGCACTCAGTAAAGAGACACCCTTTAAGGCAGAGCACTCAGTAAAGAGACACCCTTTAAGGCAGAGCACTCAGTAAAGAGACACCCTTTAAGGCAGAGCACTCAGTCAAGAGGCACCCTTTAAGGCAGAGCACTCAGTAAAGAGACACCCTTTAAGGCAGAGCACTCAGTAAAGAGACACCCTTTAAGGCAGAGCACTCAGTAAAGAGACACCCTTTAAGGCAGAGCACTCAGTAAAGAGACACCCTTTAAGGCAGAGCACTCAGTAAAGAGACACCCTTTAAGGCAGAGCACTCAGTAAAGAGGCACCCTTTAAAGCAGAGCACTCAGCCAAGAGGCACCCTTTAAGGCTGAGCACTCAGTAAAGAGACACCCTTTAAGGCAGAGCACTCAGTCAAGAGACACCCTTTAATGCAGAGCACTCAGCCAAGAGGCACCCTTTAAAGCAGAGCACTCAGCCAAGAGGCATCCTTTAAAGCAGAGCACTCAGCCAAGAGGCAGCCTTTAAAGCAGAGCACTCAGTCAAGAGGCACCCTTTAAAGCAGAGCACTCAGTCAAGAGGCACTCTTTAAAGCAGAGCACTCAGCCAAGAGGCATCCTTTAAAGCAGAGCACTCAGTCAAGAGGCACCCTTTAAAGCAGAGCACTCAGCCAAGAGGCATCCTTTAAAGCAGAGCACTCAGTCAAGAGGCACCCTTTAAAGCAGAGCACTCAGCCAAGAGGCATCCTTTAAAGCAGAGCACTCAGTCAAGAGGCACCCTTTAAAGCAGAGCACTCAGCCAAGAGGCATCCTTTAAAGCAGAGCACTCAGTAAAGAGGCACCCTTTAAAGCAGAGCACTCAGCCAAGAGGCACCCTTTAAGGCAGAGCACTCAGTCAAGAGGCACCTTTAAAGCAGAGCACTCAGTCAAGAGGCACCCTTTAAAGCAGAGCACTCAGCCAAGAGGCACCCTTTAAGGCAGAGCACTCAGTCAAGAGCACCCTTTAAAGCAGAGCACTCAGTCAAGAGGCACCCTTTAACGCAGATCACTCAGCCAAGAGGAACCCTTTAAAGCAGAGCACTCAGTAAATAGGCACCCTTTAAAGCAGAGCACTCAGTCAAGAGGCACCCTTTAAAGCAGAGCACTCAGCCAAGAGGCACCCTTTAAGGCAGAGCACTCAGCCAAGAGGCATACTTTAAGGCAGAGCACTCAGTCAAGAGGCACCCTTTAAAGCAGAGCACTCAGTAAAGAGACACCCTTTAAGGCAGAGCACTCAGTAAAGAGACACCCTTTAAAGCAGAGCACTCAGTCAAGAGGCACCCTTTAAGGCAGAGCACTCAGTCAAGAGGCACCCTTTAAGGCAGAGCACTCAGTAAAGAGACACCCTTTAAGGCAGAGCACTCAGTAAAGAGACACCCTTTAAGGCAGAGCACTCAGTAAAGAGACACCCTTTAAGGCAGAGCACTCAGTCAAGAGGCACCCTTTAAGGCAGAGCACTCAGTAAAGAGACACCCTTTAAGGCAGAGCAATCAGTCAAGAGGCACCCTTTAAGGCAGAGCACTCAGTAAAGAGACACCCTTTAAGGCAGAGCACTCAGTAAAGAGACACCCTTTAAGGCAGAGCACTCAGTAAAGAGACACCCTTTAAAGCAGAGCACTCAGTCAAGAGGCACCCTTTAAGGCACAGCACTCAGTCAAGAGGCACCCTTTAAGGCAGAGCACTCAGTAAAGAGACACCCTTTAAGGCAGAGCACTCAGTAAAGAGACACCCTTTAAGGCAGAGCACTCAGTAAAGAGACACCCTTTAAGGCAGAGCACTCAGTAAAGAGACACCCTTTAAGGCAGAGCACTCAGTAAAGAGACACCCTTTAAGGCAGAGCACTCAGTAAAGAGACACCCTTTAAGGCAGAGCACTCAGTAAAGAGACACCCTTTAAGGCAGAGTAGTCAGTAAAGAGACACCCTTTAAGGCAGAGCACTCAGTAAAGAGACACCCTTTAAGGCAGAGCACTCAGTAAAGAGACACCCTTTAAGGCAGAGCACTCAGTAAAGAAACACCCTTTAAGGCAGAGCACTCAGTAAAGAGACACCCTTTAAGGCAGAGCACTCAGTAAAGAGACACCCTTTAAGGCAGAGCACTCAGTAAAGAGACACCCTTTAAGGCAGAGCACTCAGTCAAGAGGCACCCTTTAAAGCAGAGCACTCAGCCAAGAGGCACCCTTTAAAGCAGAGCACTCAGCCAAGAGGCACCCTTTAAAGCAGAGCACTCAGCCAAGAGGCATCCTTTAAAGCAGAGCACTCAGCCAAGAGGCACCCTTTAAGGCAGAGCACTCAGTAAAGAGACACCCTTTAAGGCAGAGCACTCAGTAAAGAGACACCCTTTAAGGCAGAGCACTCAGTAAAGAGACACCCTTTAAGGCAGAGCACTCAGTCAAGAGGCACCCTTTAAGGCAGAGCACTCAGTAAAGAGACACCCTTTAAGGCAGAGCACTCAGTAAAGAGACACCCTTTAAGGCAGAGCACTCAGTAAAGAGACACCCTTTAAGGCAGAGCACTCAGTAAAGAGACACCCTTTAAGGCAGAGCACTCAGTAAAGAGACACCCTTTAAGGCAGAGCACTCAGTAAAGAGACACCCTTTAAGGCAGAGCACTCAGTAAAGAGACACCCTTTAAGGCAGAGTAGTCAGTAAAGAGACACCCTTTAAGGCAGAGCACTCAGTAAAGAGACACCCTTTAAGGCAGAGCACTCAGTAAAGAGACACCCTTTAAGGCAGAGCACTCAGTAAAGAAACACCCTTTAAGGCAGAGCACTCAGTAAAGAGACACCCTTTAAGGCAGAGCACTCAGTAAAGAGACACCCTTTAAGGCAGAGCACTCAGTAAAGAGACACCCTTTAAGGCAGAGCACTCAGTCAAGAGGCACCCTTTAAAGCAGAGCACTCAGCCAAGAGGCACCCTTTAAAGCAGAGCACTCAGCCAAGAGGCACCCTTTAAAGAAAGAGCACTCAGCCAAGAGGCACCCTTTAAAGCAGAGCACTCAGCCAAGAGGCATCCTTTAAAGCAGAGCACTCAGCCAAGAGGCACCCTTTAAGGCAGAGCACTCAGTAAAGAGACACCCTTTAAGGCAGAGCACTCAGTAAAGAGACACCCTTTAAGGCAGAGCACTCAGTAAAGAGACACCCTTTAAGGCAGAGCACTCAGTAAAGAGACACCCTTTAAGGCAGAGCACTCAGTCAAGAGGCACCCTTTAAGGCAGAGCACTCAGTAAAGAGACACCCTTTAAGGCAGAGCACTCAGCCAAGAGGCACCCTTTAAAGCAGAGCACTCAGCCAAGAGGCACCCTTTAAGGCTGAGCACTCAGTAAAGAGACACCCTTTAAGGCAGAGCACTCAGTCAAGAGACACCCTTTAATGCAGAGCACTCAGCCAAGAGGCACCCTTTAAAGCAGAGCACTCAGCCAAGAGGCATCCTTTAAAGCAGAGCACTCAGCCAAGAGGCAGCCTTTAAAGCAGAGCACTCAGTCAAGAGGCACCCTTTAAAGCAGAGCACTCAGTCAAGAGGCACTCTTTAAAGCAGAGCACTCAGCCAAGAGGCATCCTTTAAAGCAGAGCACTCAGTCAAGAGGCACCCTTTAAAGCAGAGCACTCAGCCAAGAGGCATCCTTTAAAGCAGAGCACTCAGTCAAGAGGCACCCTTTAAAGCAGAGCACTCAGCCAAGAGGCATCCTTTAAAGCAGAGCACTCAGTAAAGAGGCACCCTTTAAAGCAGAGCACTCAGCCAAGAGGCACCCTTTAAGGCAGAGCACTCAGTCAAGAGGCACCTTTAAAGCAGAGCACTCAGTCAAGAGGCACCCTTTAAAGCAGAGCACTCAGCCAAGAGGCACCCTTTAAGGCAGAGCACTCAGTCAAGAGGAACCCTTTAAAGCAGAGCACTCAGTCAAGAGGCACCCTTTAACGCAGATCACTCAGCCAAGAGGCACCCTTTAAAGCAGAGCACTCAGTCAAGAGGCACCCTTTAAAGCAGAGCACTCAGTAAAGAGGCACCCTTTAAAGCAGAGCACTCAGTCAAGAGGCACCCTTTAAAGCAGAGCACTCAGCCAAGAGGCACCCTTTAAGGCAGAGCACTCAGCCAAGAGGCATACTTTAAGGCAGAGCACTCAGTCAAGAGGCACCCTTTAAAGCAGAGCACTCAGTAAAGAGACACCCTTTAAGGCAGAGCACTCAGTAAAGAGACACCCTTTAAAGCAGAGCACTCAGTCAAGAGGCACCCTTTAAGGCAGAGCACTCAGTCAAGAGGCACCCTTTAAGGCAGAGCACTCAGTAAAGAGACACCCTTTAAGGCAGAGCACTCAGTAAAGAGACACCCTTTAAGGCAGAGCACTCAGTAAAGAGACACCCTTTAAGGCAGAGCACTCAGTCAAGAGGCACCCTTTAAGGCAGAGCACTCAGTAAAGAGACACCCTTTAAGGCAGAGCAATCAGTCAAGAGGCACCCTTTAAGGCAGAGCACTCAGTAAAGAGACACCCTTTAAGGCAGAGCACTCAGTAAAGAGACACCCTTTAAGGCAGAGCACTCAGTAAAGAGACACCCTTTAAAGCAGAGCACTCAGTCAAGAGGCACCCTTTAAGGCACAGCACTCAGTCAAGAGGCACCCTTTAAGGCAGAGCACTCAGTAAAGAGACACCCTTTAAGGCAGAGCACTCAGTAAAGAGACACCCTTTAAGGCAGAGCACTCAGTCAAGAGGCACCCTTTAAGGCAGAGCACTCAGTAAAGAGACACCCTTTAAGGCAGAGCACTCAGTCAAGAGGCACCCTTTAAGGCAGAGTAGTCAGTAAAGAGACACCCTTTAAGGCAGAGCACTCAGTAAATAGACACCCTTTAAGGCAGAGCACTCAGTAAAGAAACACCCTTTAAGGCAGAGCACTCAGTAAAGAGACACCCTTTAAGGCAGAGCACTCAGTAAAGAGACACCCTTTAAGGCAGAGCACTCAGTAAAGAGACACCCTTTAAGGCAGAGCACTCAGTCAAGAGGCACCCTTTAAAGCAGAGCACTCAGCCAAGAGGCACCCTTTAAAGCAGAGCACTCAGCCAAGAGGCACCCTTTAAAGCAGAGCACTCAGCCAAGAGGCACCCTTTAAAGCAGAGCACTCAGCCAAGAGGCATCCTTTAAAGCAGAGCACTCAGCCAAGAGGCATCCTTTAAAGCAGAGCACTCAGTCAAGAGGCACCCTTTAAAGCAGAGCACTCAGCCAAGAGGCATCCTTTAAAGCAGAGCACTCAGTCAAGAGGCACCCTTTAAAGCAGAGCACTCAGCCAAGAGGCATCCTTTAAAGCAGAGCACTCAGTCAAGAGGCACCCTTTAAAGCAGAGCACTCAGCCAAGAGGCATCCTTTAAAGCAGAGCACTCAGTAAAGAGGCACCCTTTAAAGCAGAGCACTCAGCCAAGAGGCACCCTTTAAGGCAGAGCACTCAGTCAAGAGGCACCTTTAAAGCAGAGCACTCAGTCAAGAGGCACCCTTTAAAGCAGAGCACTCAGCCAAGAGGCACCCTTTAAGGCAGAGCACTCAGTCAAGAGGCACCCTTTAAAGCAGAGCACTCAGTCAAGAGGCACCCTTTAACGCAGATCACTCAGCCAAGAGGCACCCTTTAAAGCAGAGCACTCAGTCAAGAGGCACCCTTTAAAGCAGAGCACTCAGTAAAGAGGCACCCTTTAAAGCAGAGCACTCAGTCAAGAGGCACCCTTTAAAGCAGAGCACTCAGCCAAGAGGCACCCTTTAAGGCAGAGCACTCAGCCAAGAGGCATACTTTAAGGCAGAGCACTCAGTCAAGAGGCACCCTTTAAAGCAGAGCACTCAGTCAAGAGGCACCCTTTAACGCAGATCACTCAGCCAAGAGGCACCCTTTAAAGCAGAGCACTCAGTCAAGAGGCACCCTTTAAAGCAGAGCACTCAGTAAAGAGGCACCCTTTAAAGCAGAGCACTCAGTCAAGAGGCACCCTTTAAAGCAGAGCACTCAGCCAAGAGGCACCCTTTAAGGCAGAGCACTCAGCCAAGAGGCATACTTTAAGGCAGAGCACTCAGTCAAGAGGCACCCTTTAAAGCAGAGCACTCAGTAAAGAGACACCCTTTAAGGCAGAGCACTCAGTAAAGAGACACCCTTTAAGGCAGAGCACTCAGTAAAGAAACACCCTTTAAGGCAGAGCACTCAGTAAAGAGACACCCTTTAAGGCAGAGCACTCAGTAAAGAGACACCCTTTAAGGCAGAGCACTCAGTAAAGAGACACCCTTTAAGGCAGAGCACTCAGTCAAGAGGCACCCTTTAAAGCAGAGCACTCAGCCAAGAGGCACCCTTTAAAGCAGAGCACTCAGCCAAGAGGCACCCTTTAAAGCAGAGCACTCAGCCAAGAGGCACCCTTTAAAGCAGAGCACTCAGCCAAGAGGCATCCTTTAAAGCAGAGCACTCAGCCAAGAGGCATCCTTTAAAGCAGAGCACTCAGTCAAGAGGCACCCTTTAAAGCAGAGCACTCAGCCAAGAGGCATCCTTTAAAGCAGAGCACTCAGTCAAGAGGCACCCTTTAAAGCAGAGCACTCAGCCAAGAGGCATCCTTTAAAGCAGAGCACTCAGTCAAGAGGCACCCTTTAAAGCAGAGCACTCAGCCAAGAGGCATCCTTTAAAGCAGAGCACTCAGTAAAGAGGCACCCTTTAAAGCAGAGCACTCAGCCAAGAGGCACCCTTTAAGGCAGAGCACTCAGTCAAGAGGCACCTTTAAAGCAGAGCACTCAGTCAAGAGGCACCCTTTAAAGCAGAGCACTCAGCCAAGAGGCACCCTTTAAGGCAGAGCACTCAGTCAAGAGGCACCCTTTAAAGCAGAGCACTCAGTCAAGAGGCACCCTTTAACGCAGATCACTCAGCCAAGAGGCACCCTTTAAAGCAGAGCACTCAGTCAAGAGGCACCCTTTAAAGCAGAGCACTCAGTAAAGAGGCACCCTTTAAAGCAGAGCACTCAGTCAAGAGGCACCCTTTAAAGCAGAGCACTCAGCCAAGAAGCACCCTTTAAGGCAGAGCACTCAGCCAAGAGGCATACTTTAAGGCAGAGCACTCAGTCAAGAGGCACCCTTTAAAGCAGAGCACTCAGTAAAGAGACACCCTTTAAGGCAGAGCACTCAGTAAAGAGACACCCTTTAAGGCAGAGCACTCAGTAAAGAAACACCCTTTAAGGCAGAGCACTCAGTAAAGAGACACCCTTTAAGGCAGAGCACTCAGTAAAGAGACACCCTTTAAGGCAGAGCACTCAGTAAAGAGACACCCTTTAAGGCAGAGCACTCAGTCAAGAGGCACCCTTTAAAGCAGAGCACTCAGCCAAGAGGCACCCTTTAAAGCAGAGCACTCAGCCAAGAGGCACCCTTTAAAGCAGAGCACTCAGCCAAGAGGCACCCTTTAAAGCAGAGCACTCAGCCAAGAGGCATCCTTTAAAGCAGAGCACTCAGCCAAGAGGCACCCTTTAAGGCAGAGCACTCAGTAAAGAGACACCCTTTAAGGCAGAGCACTCAGTAAAGAGACACCCTTTAAGGCAGAGCACTCAGTCAAGAGGCACCCTTTAAGGCAGAGCACTCAGTCAAGAGGCACCCTTTAAGGCAGAGCACTCAGTAAAGAGACACCCTTTAAGGCAGAGCACTCAGTAAAGAGACACCCTTTAAGGCAGAGCACTCAGTAAAGAGACACCCTTTAAGGCAGAGCACTCAGTAAAGAGACACCCTTTAAGGCAGAGCACTCAGTAAAGAGACACCCTTTAAGGCAGAGCACTCAGTAAAGAGGCACCCTTTAAAGCAGAGCACTCAGCCAAGAGGCACCCTTTAAGGCTGAGCACTCAGTAAAGAGACACCCTTTAAGGCAGAGCACTCAGTCAAGAGACACCCTTTAATGCAGAGCACTCAGCCAAGAGGCACCCTTTAAAGCAGAGCACTCAGCCAAGAGGCATCCTTTAAAGCAGAGCACTCAGCCAAGAGGCAGCCTTTAAAGCAGAGCACTCAGTCAAGAGGCACCCTTTAAAGCAGAGCACTCAGTCAAGAGGCACCCTTTAAAGCAGAGCACTCAGCCAAGAGGCATCCTTTAAAGCAGAGCACTCAGTCAAGAGGCACCCTTTAAAGCAGAGCACTCAGCCAAGAGGCATCCTTTAAAGCAGAGCACTCAGTCAAGAGGCACCCTTTAAAGCAGAGCACTCAGCCAAGAGGCATCCTTTAAAGCAGAGCACTCAGTCAAGAGGCACCCTTTAAAGCAGAGCACTCAGCCAAGAGGCATCCTTTAAAGCAGAGCACTCAGTAAAGAGGCACCCTTTAAAGCAGAGCACTCAGCCAAGAGGCACCCTTTAAGGCAGAGCACTCAGTCAAGAGGCACCTTTAAAGCAGAGCACTCAGTCAAGAGGCACCCTTTAAAGCAGAGCACTCAGCCAAGAGGCACCCTTTAAGGCAGAGCACTCAGTCAAGAGGCACCCTTTAAAGCAGAGCACTCAGTCAAGAGGCACCCTTTAACGCAGATCACTCAGCCAAGAGGCACCCTTTAAAGCAGAGCACTCAGTCAAGAGGCACCTTTAAAGCAGAGCACTCAGTAAAGAGACACCCTTTAAGGCAGAGCACTCAGTAAAGAGACACCCTTTAAGGCAGAGCACTCAGTAAAGAGGCACCCTTTAAGGCTGAGCACTCAGTAAAGAGACACCCTTTAAGGCAGAGCACTCAGTCAAGAGACACCCTTTAATGCAGAGCACTCAGCCAAGAGGCACCCTTTAAAGCAGAGCACTCAGCCAAGAGGCATCCTTTAAAGCAGAGCACTCAGCCAAGAGGCAGCCTTTAAAGCAGAGCACTCAGTCAAGAGGCACCCTTTAAAGCAGAGCACTCAGTCAAGAGGCACTCTTTAAAGCAGAGCACTCAGCCAAGAGGCATCCTTTAAAGCAGAGCACTCAGTCAAGAGGCACCCTTTAAAGCAGAGCACTCAGCCAAGAGGCATCCTTTAAAGCAGAGCACTCAGCCAAGAGGCATCCTTTAAAGCAGAGCACTCAGTAAAGAGGCACCCTTTAAAGCAGAGCACTCAGCCAAGAGGCACCCTTTAAGGCAGAGCACTCAGTCAAGAGGCACCTTTAAAGCAGAGCACTCAGTCAAGAGGCACCCTTTAAAGCAGAGCACTCAGCCAAGAGGCACCCTTTAAGGCAGAGCACTCAGTCAAGAGGCACCCTTTAAAGCAGAGCACTCAGTCAAGAGGCACCCTTTAACGCAGATCACTCAGCCAAGAGGCACCCTTTAAAGCAGAGCACTCAGTCAAGAGGCACCCTTTAAAGCAGAGCACTCAGTAAAGAGGCACCCTTTAAAGCAGAGCACTCAGTCAAGAGGCACCCTTTAAAGCAGAGCACTCAGCCAAGAGGCACCCTTTAAGGCAGAGCACTCAGCCAAGAGGCATACTTTAAGGCAGAGCACTCAGTCAAGAGGCACCCTTTAAAGCAGAGCACTCAGTAAAGAGACACCCTTTAAGGCAGAGCACTCAGTAAAGAGACACCCTTTAAGGCAGAGCACTCAGTAAAGAAACACCCTTTAAGGCAGAGCACTCAGTAAAGAGACACCCTTTAAGGCAGAGCACTCAGTAAAGAGACACCCTTTAAGGCAGAGCACTCAGTAAAGAGACACCCTTTAAGGCAGAGCACTCAGTCAAGAGGCACCCTTTAAAGCAGAGCACTCAGCCAAGAGGCACCCTTTAAAGCAGAGCACTCAGCCAAGAGGCACCCTTTAAAGCAGAGCACTCAGCCAAGAGGCACCCTTTAAAGCAGAGCACTCAGCCAAGAGGCATCCTTTAAAGCAGAGCACTCAGCCAAGAGGCACCCTTTAAGGCAGAGCACTCAGTAAAGAGACACCCTTTAAGGCAGAGCACTCAGTAAAGAGACACCCTTTAAGGCAGAGCACTCAGTAAAGAGGCACCCTTTAAGGCAGAGCACTCAGTCAAGAGGCACCCTTTAAGGCAGAGCACTCAGTAAAGAGACACCCTTTAAGGCAGAGCACTCAGTAAAGAGACACCCTTTAAGGCAGAGCACTCAGTAAAGAGACACCCTTTAAGGCAGAGCACTCAGTAAAGAGACACCCTTTAAGGCAGAGCACTCAGTAAAGAGGCACCCTTTAAGCAGAGCACTCAGCCAAGAGGCACCCTTTAAGGCTGAGCACTCAGTAAAGAGACACCCTTTAAGGCAGAGCACTCAGCCAAGAGACACCCTTTAAGGCAGAGCACTCAGTAAAGAGACACCCTTTAAGGCAGAGCACTCAGTAAAGAGACACCCTTTAAGGCAGAGCACTCAGTAAAGAGGCACCCTTTAAGGCAGAGCACTCAGTCAAGAGGCACCCTTTAAGGCAGAGCACTCAGTAAAGAGACACCCTTTAAGGCAGAGCACTCAGTAAAGAGACACCCTTTAAGGCAGAGCACTCAGTAAAGAGACACCCTTTAAGGCAGAGCACTCAGTAAAGAGACACCCTTTAAGGCAGAGCACTCAGTAAAGAGGCACCCTTTAAAGCAGAGCACTCAGCCAAGAGGCACCCTTTAAGGCTGAGCACTCAGTAAAGAGACACCCTTTAAGGCAGAGCACTCAGTCAAGAGACACCCTTTAATGCAGAGCACTCAGCCAAGAGGCACCCTTTAAAGCAGAGCACTCAGCCAAGAGGCATCCTTTAAAGCAGAGCACTCAGCCAAGAGGCAGCCTTTAAAGCAGAGCACTCAGTCAAGAGGCACCCTTTAAAGCAGAGCACTCAGTCAAGAGGCACTCTTTAAAGCAGAGCACTCAGCCAAGAGGCATCCTTTAAAGCAGAGCACTCAGTCAAGAGGCACCCTTTAAAGCAGAGCACTCAGCCAAGAGGCATCCTTTAAAGCAGAGCACTCAGTCAAGAGGCACCCTTTAAAGCAGAGCACTCAGCCAAGAGGCATCCTTTAAAGCAGAGCACTCAGTCAAGAGGCACCCTTTAAAGCAGAGCACTCAGCCAAGAGGCATCCTTTAAAGCAGAGCACTCAGTAAAGAGGCACCCTTTAAAGCAGAGCACTCAGCCAAGAGGCACCCTTTAAGGCAGAGCACTCAGTCAAGAGGCACCTTTAAAGCAGAGCACTCAGTCAAGAGGCACCCTTTAAAGCAGAGCACTCAGCCAAGAGGCACCCTTTAAGGCAGAGCACTCAGTCAAGAGGCACCCTTTAAAGCAGAGCACTCAGTCAAGAGGCACCCTTTAACGCAGATCACTCAGCCAAGAGGCACCCTTTAAAGCAGAGCACTCAGTCAAGAGGCACCCTTTAAAGCAGAGCACTCAGTAAAGAGACACCCTTTAAGGCAGAGCACTCAGTAAAGAGACACCCTTTAAGGCAGAGCACTCAGTAAAGAGGCACCCTTTAAGGCTGAGCACTCAGTAAAGAGACACCCTTTAAGGCAGACCACTCAGTCAAGAGACACCCTTTAATGCAGAGCACTCAGCCAAGAGGCACCCTTTAAAGCAGAGCACTCAGCCAAGAGGCATCCTTTAAAGCAGAGCACTCAGCCAAGAGGCAGCCTTTAAAGCAGAGCACTCAGTCAAGAGGCACCCTTTAAAGCAGAGCACTCAGTCAAGAGGCACTCTTTAAAGCAGAGCACTCAGCCAAGAGGCATCCTTTAAAGCAGAGCACTCAGTCAAGAGGCACCCTTTAAAGCAGAGCACTCAGCCAAGAGGCATCCTTTAAAGCAGAGCACTCAGTCAAGAGGCACCCTTTAAAGCAGAGCACTCAGCCAAGAGGCATCCTTTAAAGCAGAGCACTCAGTCAAGAGGCACCCTTTAAAGCAGAGCACTCAGCCAAGAGGCATCCTTTAAAGCAGAGCACTCAGTAAAGAGGCACCCTTTAAAGCAGAGCACTCAGCCAAGAGGCACCCTTTAAGGCAGAGCACTCAGTCAAGAGGCACCTTTAAAGCAGAGCACTCAGTCAAGAGGCACCCTTTAAAGCAGAGCACTCAGCCAAGAGGCACCCTTTAAGGCAGAGCACTCAGTCAAGAGGCACCCTTTAAAGCAGAGCACTCAGTCAAGAGGCACCCTTTAACGCAGATCACTCAGCCAAGAGGCACCCTTTAAAGCAGAGCACTCAGTCAAGAGGCACCCTTTAAAGCAGAGCACTCAGTAAAGAGGCACCCTTTAAAGCAGAGCACTCAGTCAAGAGGCACCCTTTAAAGCAGAGCACTCAGCCAAGAGGCACCCTTTAAGGCAGAGCACTCAGCCAAGAGGCATACTTTAAGGCAGAGCACTCAGTCAAGAGGCACCCTTTAAAGCAGAGCACTCAGTAAAGAGACACCCTTTAAGGCAGAGCACTCAGTAAAGAGACACCCTTTAAAGCAGAGCACTCAGTCAAGAGGCACCCTTTAAGGCAGAGCACTCAGTCAAGAGGCACCCTTTAAGGCAGAGCACTCAGTAAAGAGACACCCTTTAAGGCAGAGCACTCAGTAAAGAGACACCCTTTAAGGCAGAGCACTCAGTAAAGAGACACCCTTTAAGGCAGAGCACTCAGTCAAGAGGCACCCTTTAAGGCAGAGCACTCAGTAAAGAGACACCCTTTAAGGCAGAGCAATCAGTCAAGAGGCACCCTTTAAGGCAGAGCACTCAGTAAAGAGACACCCTTTAAGGCAGAGCACTCAGTAAAGAGACACCCTTTAAGGCAGAGCACTCAGTAAAGAGACACCCTTTAAAGCAGAGCACTCAGTCAAGAGGCACCCTTTAAGGCACAGCACTCAGTCAAGAGGCACCCTTTAAGGCAGAGCACTCAGTAAAGAGACACCCTTTAAGGCAGAGCACTCAGTAAAGAGACACCCTTTAAGGCAGAGCACTCAGTAAAGAGACACCCTTTAAGGCAGAGCACTCAGTAAAGAGACACCCTTTAAGGCAGAGCACTCAGTAAAGAGACACCCTTTAAGGCAGAGCACTCAGTAAAGAGACACCCTTTAAGGCAGAGCACTCAGTAAAGAGACACCCTTTAAGGCAGAGCACTCAGTAAAGAGACACCCTTTAAGGCAGAGCACTCAGTAAAGAGACACCCTTTAAGGCAGAGCACTCAGTAAAGAGACACCCTTTAAGGCAGAGCACTCAGTAAAGAGGCACCCTTTAAAGCAGAGCACTCAGCCAAGAGGCACCCTTTAAAGCAGAGCACTCAGCCAAGAGGCACCCTTTAAAGCAGAGCACTCAGCCAAGAGGCACCCTTTAAAGCAGAGCACTCAGCCAAGAGGCATCCTTTAAAGCAGAGCACTCAGCCAAGAGGCACCCTTTAAAGCAGAGCACTCAGCCAAGAGGCACCCTTTAAAGCAGAGCACTCAGCCAAGAGGCACCCTTTAAAGCAGAGCACTCAGCCAAGAGGCACCCTTTAAAGCAGAGCACTCAGCCAAGAGGCATCCTTTAAAGCAGAGCACTCAGTCAAGAGGCACCCTTTAAGGCAGAGCACTCAGTAAAGAGACACCCTTTAAGGCAGAGCACTCAGTCAAGAGGCACCCTTTAAAGCAGAGCACTCAGCCAAGAGGCACCCTTTAAAGCAGAGCACTCAGCCAAGAGGCACCCTTTAAAGCAGAGCACTCAGCCAAGAGGCACCCTTTAAAGCAGAGCACTCAGCCAAGAGGCATCCTTTAAAGCAGAGCACTCAGCCAAGAGGCACCCTTTAAGGCAGAGCACTCAGTAAAGAGACACCCTTTAAGGCAGAGCACTCAGTAAAGAGACACCCTTTAAGGCAGAGCACTCAGTAAAGAGACACCCTTTAAGGCAGAGCACTCAGTCAAGAGGCACCCTTTAAGGCAGAGCACTCGGTAAAGAGACACCCTTTAAGGCAGAGCACTCAGTAAAGAGACACCCTTTAAGGCAGAGCACTCAGTAAAGAAACACCCTTTAAGGCAGAGCACTCAGTAAAGAGACACCCTTTAAGGCAGAGCACTCAGTAAAGAGACACCCTTTAAGGCAGAGCACTCAGTAAAGAGACACCCTTTAAGGCAGAGCACTCAGTCAAGAGGCACCCTTTAAAGCAGAGCACTCAGCCAAGAGGCACCCTTTAAAGCAGAGCACTCAGCCAAGAGGCACCCTTTAAAGCAGAGCACTCAGCCAAGAGGCACCCTTTAAAGCAGAGCACTCAGCCAAGAGGCATCCTTTAAAGCAGAGCACTCAGCCAAGAGGCACCCTTTAAGGCAGAGCACTCAGTAAAGAGACACCCTTTAAGGCAGAGCACTCAGTAAAGAGACACCCTTTAAGGCAGAGCACTCAGTAAAGAGACACCCTTTAAGGCAGAGCACTCAGTCAAGAGGCACCCTTTAAGGCAGAGCACTCGGTAAAGAGACACCCTTTAAGGCAGAGCACTCAGTAAAGAGACACCCTTTAAGGCAGAGCACTCAGTAAAGAGACACCCTTTAAGGCAGAGCACTCAGTAAAGAGACACCCTTTAAGGCAGAGCACTCAGTAAAGAGACACCCTTTAAGGCAGAGCACTCAGTAAAGAGACACCCTTTAAGGCAGAGCACTCAGTAAAGAGACACCCTTTAAGGCAGAGTAGTCAGTAAAGAGACACCCTTTAAGGCAGAGCACTCAGTAAAGAGACACCCTTTAAGGCAGAGCACTCAGTAAAGAGACACCCTTTAAGGCAGAGCACTCAGTAAAGAAACACCCTTTAAGGCAGAGCACTCAGTAAAGAGACACCCTTTAAGGCAGAGCACTCAGTAAAGAGACACCCTTTAAGGCAGAGCACTCAGTAAAGAGACACCCTTTAAGGCAGAGCACTCAGTCAAGAGGCACCCTTTAAAGCAGAGCACTCAGCCAAGAGGCACCCTTTAAAGCAGAGCACTCAGCCAAGAGGCACCCTTTAAAGCAGAGCACTCAGCCAAGAGGCACCCTTTAAAGCAGAGCACTCAGCCAAGAGGCATCCTTTAAAGCAGAGCACTCAGCCAAGAGGCACCCTTTAAGGCAGAGCACTCAGTAAAGAGACACCCTTTAAGGCAGAGCACTCAGTAAAGAGACACCCTTTAAGGCAGAGCACTCAGTAAAGAGACACCCTTTAAGGCAGAGCACTCAGTAAAGAGACACCCTTTAAGGCAGAGCACTCAGTCAAGAGGCACCCTTTAAGGCAGAGCACTCAGTAAAGAGACACCCTTTAAGGCAGAGCAATCAGTCAAGAGGCACCCTTTAAGGCAGAGCACTCAGTAAAGAGACACCCTTTAAGGCAGAGCACTCAGTAAAGAGACACCCTTTAAGGCAGAGCACTCAGTAAAGAGACACCCTTTAAAGCAGAGCACTCAGTCAAGAGGCACCCTTTAAGGCACAGCACTCAGTCAAGAGGCACCCTTTAAGGCAGAGCACTCAGTAAAGAGACACCCTTTAAGGCAGAGCACTCAGTAAAGAGACACCCTTTAAGGCAGAGCACTCAGTAAAGAGACACCCTTTAAGGCAGAGCACTCAGTCAAGAGGCACCCTTTAAGGCAGAGCACTCAGTAAAGAGACACCCTTTAAGGCAGAGCACTCAGTCAAGAGGCACCCTTTAAGGCAGAGCACTCAGTAAAGAGACACCCTTTAAGGCAGAGCACTCAGTAAAGAGACACTCTTTAAGGCAGAGCACTCAGTAAAGAGACACTCTTTAAGGCAGAGCACTCAGTAAAGAGACACCCTTTAAGGCAGAGCACTCAGTAAAGAGACACCCTTTAAGGCAGAGCACTCAGTAAAGAGACACCCTTTAAGGCAGAGCACTCAGTAAAGAGACACCCTTTAAGGCAGAGCACTCAGTAAAGAGACACCCTTTAAGGCAGAGCACTCAGTAAAGAGACACCCTTTAAGGCAGAGCACTCAGTAAAGAGACACCCTTTAAGGCAGAGTAGTCAGTAAAGAGACACCCTTTAAGGCAGAGCACTCAGTAAAGAGACACCCTTTAAGGCAGAGCACTCAGTAAAGAGACACCCTTTAAGGCAGAGCACTCAGTAAAGAGACACCCTTTAAGGCAGAGCACTCAGTAAAGAGACACCCTTTAAGGCAGAGCACTCAGTCAAGAGGCACCCTTTAAAGCAGAGCACTCAGCCAAGAGGCACCCTTTAAAGCAGAGCACTCAGCCAAGAGGCACCCTTTAAAGCAGAGCACTCAGCCAAGAGGCACCCTTTAAAGCAGAGCACTCAGCCAAGAGGCATCCTTTAAAGCAGAGCACTCAGCCAAGAGGCACCCTTTAAGGCAGAGCACTCAGTAAAGAGACACCCTTTAAGGCAGAGCACTCAGTAAAGAGACAGCCTTTAAGGCAGAGCACTCAGTAAAGAGACACCCTTTAAGGCAGAGCACTCAGTCAAGAGGCACCCTTTAAGGCAGAGCACTCAGTAAAGAGACACCCTTTAAGGCAGAGCACTCAGTAAAGAGACACCCTTTAAGGCAGAGCACTCAGTAAAGAGACACCCTTTAAGGCAGAGCACTCAGTAAAGAGACACCCTTTAAGGCAGAGCACTCAGTAAAGAGACACCCTTTAAGGCAGAGCACTCAGTAAAGAGACACCCTTTAAGGCAGAGCACTCAGTAAAGAGACACCCTTTAAGGCAGAGTAGTCAGTAAAGAGACACCCTTTAAGGCAGAGCACTCAGTAAAGAGACACCCTTTAAGGCAGAGCACTCAGTAAAGAGACACCCTTTAAGGCAGAGCACTCAGTAAAGAAACACCCTTTAAGGCAGAGCACTCAGTAAAGAGACACCCTTTAAGGCAGAGCACTCAGTAAAGAGACACCCTTTAAGGCAGAGCACTCAGTAAAGAGACACCCTTTAAGGCAGAGCACTCAGTCAAGAGGCACCCTTTAAAGCAGAGCACTCAGCCAAGAGGCACCCTTTAAAGCAGAGCACTCAGCCAAGAGGCACCCTTTAAAGCAGAGCACTCAGCCAAGAGGCACCCTTTAAAGCAGAGCACTCAGCCAAGAGGCATCCTTTAAAGCAGAGCACTCAGCCAAGAGGCACCCTTTAAGGCAGAGCACTCAGTAAAGAGACACCCTTTAAGGCAGAGCACTCAGTAAAGAGACAGCCTTTAAGGCAGAGCACTCAGTAAAGAGACACCCTTTAAGGCAGAGCACTCAGTCAAGAGGCACCCTTTAAGGCAGAGCACTCAGTAAAGAGACACCCTTTAAGGCAGAGCACTCAGTAAAGAGACACCCTTTAAGGCAGAGCACTCAGTAAAGAGACACCCTTTAAGGCAGAGCACTCAGTAAAGAGACACCCTTTAAGGCAGAGCACTCAGTAAAGAGACACCCTTTAAGGCAGAGCACTCAGTAAAGAGACACCCTTTAAGGCAGAGCACTCAGTAAAGAGACACCCTTTAAGGCAGAGTAGTCAGTAAAGAGACACCCTTTAAGGCAGAGCACTCAGTAAAGAGACACCCTTTAAGGCAGAGCACTCAGTAAAGAGACACCCTTTAAGGCAGAGCACTCAGTAAAGAAACACCCTTTAAGGCAGAGCACTCAGTAAAGAGACACCCTTTAAGGCAGAGCACTCAGTAAAGAGACACCCTTTAAGGCAGAGCACTCAGTAAAGAGACACCCTTTAAGGCAGAGCACTCAGTCAAGAGGCACCCTTTAAAGCAGAGCACTCAGCCAATAGGCACCCTTTAAAGCAGAGCACTCAGCCAAGAGGCACCCTTTAAAGCAGAGCACTCAGCCAAGAGGCACCCTTTAAAGCAGAGCACTCAGCCAAGAGGCACCCTTTAAAGCAGAGCACTCAGCCAAGAGGCACCCTTTAAGGCAGAGCACTCAGTAAAGAGACACCCTTTAAGGCAGAGCACTCAGTAAAGAGACACCCTTTAAGGCAGAGCACTCAGTAAAGAGACACCCTTTAAGGCAGAGCACTCAGTCAAGAGGCACCCTTTAAAGCAGAGCACTCAGCCAAGAGGCACCCTTTAAAGCAGAGCACTCAGTCAAGAGGCACCCTTTAAAGCAGAGCACTCAGCCAAGAGGCACCCTTTAAAGCAGAGCACTCAGCCAAGAGGCACCCTTTAAAGCAGAGCACTCAGCCAAGAGGCACCCTTTAAAGCAGAGCACTCAGCCAAGAGGCACCCTTTAAAGCAGAGCACTCAGCCAAGAGGCACCCTTTAAAGCAGAGCACTCAGCCAAGAGGCATCCTTTAAAGCAGAGCACTCAGTCAAGAGGCACCCTTTAAGGCAGAGCACTCAGTCAAGAGGCACCCTTTAAAGCAGAGCACTCAGCCAAGAGGCACCCTTTAAAGCAGAGCACTCAGCCAAGAGGCACCCTTTAAAGCAGAGCACTCAGCCAAGAGGCACCCTTTAAAGCAGAGCACTCAGCCAAGAGGCATCCTTTAAAGCAGAGCACTCAGCCAAGAGGCACCCTTTAAGGCAGAGCACTCAGTAAAGAGACACCCTTTAAGGCAGAGCACTCAGTAAAGAGACACCCTTTAAGGCAGAGCACTCAGTAAAGAGACACCCTTTAAGGCAGAGCACTCAGTCAAGAGGCACCCTTTAAGGCAGAGCACTCAGTAAAGAGACACCCTTTAAGGCAGAGCACTCAGTAAAGAGACACCCTTTAAGGCAGAGCACTCAGTAAAGAGACACCCTTTAAGGCAGAGCACTCAGTAAAGAGACACCCTTTAAGGCAGAGCACTCAGTAAAGAGACACCCTTTAAGGCAGAGCACTCAGTAAAGAGACACCCTTTAAGGCAGAGCACTCAGTAAAGAGACACCCTTTAAGGCAGAGTAGTCAGTAAAGAGACACCCTTTAAGGCAGAGCACTCAGTAAAGAGACACCCTTTAAGGCAGAGCACTCAGTAAAGAGACACCCTTTAAGGCAGAGCACTCAGTAAAGAAACACCCTTTAAGGCAGAGCACTCAGTAAAGAGACACCCTTTAAGGCAGAGCACTCAGTAAAGAGACACCCTTTAAGGCAGAGCACTCAGTAAAGAGACACCCTTTAAGGCAGAGCACTCAGTCAAGAGGCACCCTTTAAAGCAGAGCACTCAGCCAATAGGCACCCTTTAAAGCAGAGCACTCAGCCAAGAGGCACCCCTTTAAAGCAGAGCACTCAGCCAAGAGGCACCCTTTAAAGCAGAGCACTCAGCCAAGAGGCATCCTTTAAAGCAGAGCACTCAGCCAAGAGGCACCCTTTAAGGCAGAGCACTCAGTAAAGAGACACCCTTTAAGGCAGAGCACTCAGTAAAGAGACACCCTTTAAGGCAGAGCACTCAGTAAAGAGACACCCTTTAAGGCAGAGCACTCAGTCAAGAGGCACCCTTTAAAGCAGAGCACTCAGCCAAGAGGCACCCTTTAAAGCAGAGCACTCAGCCAAGAGGCACCCTTTAAAGCAGAGCACTCAGCCAAGAGGCACCCTTTAAAGCAGAGCACTCAGCCAAGAGGCACCCTTTAAAGCAGAGCACTCAGCCAAGAGGCACCCTTTAAAGCAGAGCACTCAGCCAAGAGGCATCCTTTAAAGCAGAGCACTCAGTCAAGAGGCACCCTTTAAGGCAGAGCACTCAGTAAAGAGACACCCTTTAAAGCAGAGCACTCAGCCAAGAGGCACCCTTTAAAGCAGAGCACTCAGCCAAGAGGCACCCTTTAAAGCAGAGCACTCAGCCAAGAGGCACCCTTTAAGGCAGAGCACTCAGTAAAGAGACACCCTTTAAAGCAGAGCACTCAGCCAAGAGGCACCCTTTAAAGCAGAGCACTCAGCCAAGAGGCACCCTTTAAAGCAGAGCACTCAGCCAAGAGGCAACCTTTAAGGCAGAGCACTCCAGCCAAGAGGCACCCTTTAAAGCAGAGCACTCAGCCAAGAGACACCCTTTAAAGCAGAGCACTCAGCCAAGAGGCACCCTTTAAAGCAGAGCACTCAGCCAAGAGGCACCCTTTAAAGCAGAGCACTCAGCCAAGAGGCAACCTTTAAGGCAGAGCACTCAGCCAAGAGGTATCCTTTAAGGCAGAGCACTCAGTCAAGAGGCACCCTTTAAAGCAGAGCACTCAGCCAAGAGGCACCCTTTAAAACAGAGCACTCAGCCAAGAGACACCCTTTAAAGCAGAGCACTCAGCCAAGAGGCACCCTTTAAAGCAGAGCACTCAGCCCAAGAGGCACCCTTTAAAGCAGAGCACTCAGCCAAGAGGCACTCTTTAAAGCAGAGCACTCAGCCAAGAGACACCTTTAAAGCAGAGCACTCAGCCAAGAGGCACCCTTTAAAGCAGAGCACTCAGTCAAGAGGCACCCTTTAAAGCAGAGCACTCAGTCAAGAGGCACCCTTTAAAGCAGAGCACTCAGCCAAGAGGCACCCTTTAAAGCAGAGCACTCAGCCAAGAGGCACCCTTTAAAGCAGAGCACTCAGCCAAGAGACACCCTTTAAAGCAGAGCACTCAGCCAATAGGCACCCTTTAAAGCAGAGCACTCAGCCACGAGGCACGCTTTAAAGCAGAGCACTCAGTCAAGAGGCACCCTTTAAAGCAGAGCACTCAGCCAAGAGGCATCCTTTAAGGCAGAGCACTCAGTCAAGAGGCACCCTTTAAGGCAGAGCACTCAGTCAAGAGGCACACTTTAAGGCAGAGCACTCAGCCAAGAGGCATCCTTTAAAGCAGAGCACTCAGCCAAGAGGCACCCTTTAAAGCAGAGCACTCAGCCAAGAGGCACCCTTTAAAGCAGAGCACTCAGTCAAGAGGCACCCTTTAAAGCAGAGCACTCAGCCAAGAGGCACCCTTTAAAGCAGAGCACTCAGTCAAGAGGCACCCTTTAAAGCAGAGCACTCAGCCAAGAGGCATCCTTTAAAGCAGAGCACTCAGCCAAGAGGCACCCTTTAAGGCAGAGCACTCAGTAAAGAGACACCCTTTAAGGCAGAGCACTCAGTAAAGAGACACCCTTTAAGGCAGAGCACTCAGTAAAGAGACACCCTTTAAGGCAGAGCACTCAGTCAAGAGGCACCCTTTAAGGCAGAGCACTCAGTAAAGAGACACCCTTTAAGGCAGAGCACTCAGTAAAGAGACACCCTTTAAGGCAGAGCACTCAGTAAAGAGACACCCTTTAAGGCAGAGCACTCAGTAAAGAGACACCCTTTAAGGCAGAGCACTCAGTAAAGAGACACCCTTTAAGGCAGAGCACTCAGTAAAGAGACACCCTTTAAGGCAGAGCACTCAGTAAAGAGGCACCCTTTAAAGCAGAGCACTCAGCCAAGAGGCACCTTTAAGGCTGAGCACTCAGTAAAGAGACACCCTTTAAGGCAGAGCACTCAGTCAAGAGACACCCTTTAATGCAGAGCACTCAGCCAAGAGGCACCCTTTAAAGCAGAGCACTCAGCCAAGAGGCATCCTTTAAAGCAGAGCACTCAGCCAAGAGGCAGCCTTTAAAGCAGAGCACTCAGTCAAGAGGCACCCTTTAAAGCAGAGCACTCAGTCAAGAGGCACTCTTTAAAGCAGAGCACTCAGCCAAGAGGCATCCTTTAAAGCAGAGCACTCAGTCAAGAGGCACCCTTTAAAGCAGAGCACTCAGCCAAGAGGCATCCTTTAAAGCAGAGCACTCAGTCAAGAGGCACCCTTTAAAGCAGAGCACTCAGCCAAGAGGCATCCTTTAAAGCAGAGCACTCAGTCAAGAGGCACCCTTTAAAGCAGAGCACTCAGCCAAGAGGCATCCTTTAAAGCAGAGCACTCAGTAAAGAGGCACCCTTTAAAGCAGAGCACTCAGCCAAGAGGCACCCTTTAAGGCAGAGCACTCAGTCAAGAGGCACCTTTAAAGCAGAGCACTCAGTCAAGAGGCACCCTTTAAAGCAGAGCACTCAGCCAAGAGGCACCCTTTAAGGCAGAGCACTCAGTCAAGAGGCACCCTTTAAAGCAGAGCACTCAGTCAAGAGGCACCCTTTAACGCAGATCACTCAGCCAAGAGGCACCCTTTAAAGCAGAGCACTCAGTCAAGAGGCACCCTTTAAAGCAGAGCACTCAGTAAAGAGGCACCCTTTAAAGCAGAGCACTCAGTCAAGAGGCACCCTTTAAAGCAGAGCACTCAGCTAGGAGGGACCCTTTAAGGCAGAGCACTCAGCCAAGAGGCATACTTTAAGGCAGAGCACTCAGTCAAGAGGCACCCTTTAAAGCAGAGCACTCAGTAAAGAGACACCCTTTAAGGCAGAGCACTCAGTAAAGAGACACCCTTTAAAGCAGAGCACTCAGTCAAGAGGCACCCTTTAAGGCAGAGCACTCAGTAAAGAGACACCCTTTAAGGCAGAGCACTCAGTAAAGAGACACCCTTTAAGGCAGAGCACTCAGTAAAGAGACACCCTTTAAGGCAGAGCACTCAGTAAAGAGACACCCTTTAAGGCAGAGCACTCAGTAAAGAGACACCCTTTAAGGCAGAGCACTCAGTAAAGAGGCACCCTTTAAAGCAGAGCACTCAGCCAAGAGGCACCCTTTAAGGCTGAGCACTCAGTAAAGAGACACCCTTTAAGGCAGAGCACTCAGTCAAGAGACACCCTTTAATGTAGAGCACTCAGCCAAGAGTCACCCTTTAAAGCAGAGCACTCAGCCAAGAGGCATCCTTTAAAGCAGAGCACTCAGCCAAGAGGCAGCCTTTAAAGCAGAGCACTCAGTCAAGAGGCACCCTTTAAAGCAGAGCACTCAGTCAAGAGGCACTCTTTAAAGCAGAGCACTCAGCCAAGAGGCATCCTTTAAAGCAGAGCACTCAGTCAAGAGGCACCCTTTAAAGCAGAGCACTCAGCCAAGAGGCATCCTTTAAAGCAGAGCACTCAGTCAAGAGGCACCCTTTAAAGCAGAGCACTCAGCCAAGAGGCATCCTTTAAAGCAGAGCACTCAGTCAAGAGGCACCCTTTAAAGCAGAGCACTCAGCCAAGAGGCATCCTTTAAAGCAGAGCACTCAGTAAAGAGGCACCCTTTAAAGCAGAGCACTCAGCCAAGAGGCACCCTTTAAGGCAGAGCACTCAGTCAAGAGGCACCTTTAAAGCAGAGCACTCAGTCAAGAGGCACCCTTTAAAGCAGAGCACTCAGCCAAGAGGCACCCTTTAAGGCAGAGCACTCAGTCAAGAGGCACCCTTTAAAGCAGAGCACTCAGTCAAGAGGCACCCTTTAATGCAGATCACTCAGCCAAGAGGCACCCTTTAAAGCAGAGCACTCAGTCAAGAGGCACCCTTTAAAGCAGAGCACTCAGTAAAGAGGCACCCTTTAAAGCAGAGCACTCAGTCAAGAGGCACCCTTTAAAGCAGAGCACTCAGCCAAGAGGCATCCTTTAAGGCAGAGCACTCAGCCAAGAGGCATACTTAAAGCAGAGCACTCAGTCAAGAGGCACCCTTTAAAGCAGAGCACTCAGTAAAGAGACACCCTTTAAGGCAGAGCACTCAGTAAAGAGACACCCTTTAAAGCAGAGCACTCAGTCAAGAGGCACCCTTTAAGGCAGAGCACTCAGTCAAGAGGCACCCTTTAAGGCAGAGCACTCAGTAAAGAGACACCCTTTAAGGCAGAGCACTCAGTAAAGAGACACCCTTTAAGGCAGAGCACTCAGTAAAGAGACACCCTTTAAGGCAGAGCACTCAGTCAAGAGGCACCCTTTAAGGCAGAGCACTCAGTAAAGAGACACCCTTTAAGGCAGAGCAATCAGTCAAGAGGCACCCTTTAAGGCAGAGCACTCAGTAAAGAGACACCCTTTAAGGCAGAGCACTCAGTAAAGAGACACCCTTTAAAGCAGAGCACTCAGTAAAGAGACACCCTTTAAAGCAGAGCACTCAGTCAAGAGGCACCCTTTAAGGCACAGCACTCAGTCAAGAGGCACCCTTTAAGGCAGAGCACTCAGTAAAGAGACACCCTTTAAGGCAGAGCACTCAGTAAAGAGACACCCTTTAAGGCAGAGCACTCAGTAAAGAGACACCCTTTAAGGCAGAGCACTCAGTAAAGAGACACCCTTTAAGGCAGAGCACTCAGTAAAGAGACACCCTTTAAGGCAGAGCACTCAGTAAAGAGACACCCTTTAAGGCAGAGCACTCAGTAAAGAGACACCCTTTAAGGCAGAGCACTCAGTAAAGAGACACCCTTTAAGGCAGAGCACTCAGTAAAGAGACACCCTTTAAGGCAGAGCACTCAGTAAAGAGACACCCTTTAAGGCAGAGCACTCAGTAAAGAGACACCCTTTAAGGCAGAGTAGTCAGTAAAGAGACACCCTTTAAGGCAGAGCACTCAGTAAAGAGACACCCTTTAAGGCAGAGCACTCAGTAAAGAGACACCCTTTAAGGCAGAGCACTCAGTAAAGAAACACCCTTTAAGGCAGAGCACTCAGTAAAGAGACACCCTTTAAGGCAGAGCACTCAGTAAAGAGACACCCTTTAAGGCAGAGCACTCAGTAAAGAGACACCCTTTAAGGCAGAGCACTCAGTCAAGAGGCACCCTTTAAAGCAGAGCACTCAGCCAAGAGGCACCCTTTAAAGCAGAGCACTCAGCCAAGAGGCACCCTTTAAAGCAGAGCACTCAGCCAAGAGGCACCCTTTAAAGCAGAGCACTCAGCCAAGAGGCATCCTTAAAGCAGAGCACTCAGCCAAGAGGCACCCTTTAAGGCAGAGCACTCAGTAAAGAGACACCCTTTAAGGCAGAGCACTCAGTAAAGAGACGCCCTTTAAGGCAGAGCACTCAGTAAAGAGACACCCTTTAAGGCAGAGCACTCAGTCAAGAGGCACCCTTTAAGGCAGAGCACTCAGTAAAGAGACACCCTTTAAGGCAGAGCACTCAGTAAAGAGACACCCTTTAAGGCAGAGCACTCAGTAAAGAGACACCCTTTAAGGCAGAGCACTCAGTAAAGAGACACCCTTTAAGGGAGAGCACTCAGTAAAGAGACACCCTTTAAGGCAGAGCACTCAGTAAAGAGACACCCTTTAAGGCAGAGCACTCAGTAAAGAGACACCCTTTAAGGCAGAGTAGTCAGTAAAGAGACACCCTTTAAGGCAGAGCACTCAGTAAAGAGACACCCTTTAAGGCAGAGCACTCAGTAAAGAGACACCCTTTAAGGCAGAGCACTCAGTAAAGAAACACCCTTTAAGGCAGAGCACTCAGTAAAGAGACACCCTTTAAGGCAGAGCACTCAGTAAAGAGACACCCTTTAAGGCAGAGCACTCAGTAAAGAGACACCCTTTAAGGCAGAGCACTCAGTCAAGAGGCACCCTTTAAAGCAGAGCACTCAGCCAAGAGGCACCCTTTAAAGCAGAGCACTCAGCCAAGAGGCACCCTTTAAAGCAGAGCACTCAGCCAAGAGGCACCCTTTAAAGCAGAGCACTCAGCCAAGAGGCATCCTTTAAAGCAGAGCACTCAGCCAAGAGGCACCCTTTAAGGCAGAGCTCTCAGTAAAGAGACACCCTTTAAGGCAGAGCACTCAGTAAAGAGACACCCTTTAAGGCAGAGCACTCAGTAAAGAGACACCCTTTAAGGCAGAGCACTCAGTAAAGAGACACCCTTTAAGGCAGAGCACTCAGTCAAGAGGCACCCTTTAAGGCAGAGCACTCAGTAAAGAGACACCCTTTAAGGCAGAGCAATCAGTCAAGAGGCACCCTTTAAGGCAGAGCACTCAGTAAAGAGACACCCTTTAAGGCAGAGCACTCAGTAAAGAGACACCCTTTAAGGCAGATCACTCAGTAAAGAGACACCCTTTAAAGCAGAGCACTCAGTCAAGAGGCACCCTTTAAGGCACAGCACTCAGTCAAGAGGCACCCTTTAAGGCAGAGCACTCAGTAAAGAGACACCCTTTAAGGCAGAGCACTCAGTAAAGAGACACCCTTTAAGGCAGAGCACTCAGTAAAGAGACACCCTTTAAGGCAGAGCACTCAGTCAAGAGGCACCCTTTAAGGCAGAGCACTCAGTAAAGAGACACCCTTTAAGGCAGAGCACTCAGTCAAGAGGCACCCTTTAAGGCAGAGCACTCAGTAAAGAGACACCCTTTAAGGCAGAGCACTCAGTAAAGAGACACTCTTTAAGGCAGAGCACTCAGTAAAGAGACACCCTTTAAGGCAGAGCACTCAGTAAAGAGACACCCTTTAAGGCAGAGCACTCAGTAAAGAGACACCCTTTTAAGGCAGAGCACTCAGTAAAGAGACACCCTTTAAGGCAGAGCACTCAGTAAAGAGACACCCTTTAAGGCAGAGCACTCAGTAAAGAGACACCCTTTAAGGCAGAGCACTCAGTAAAGAGACACCCTTTAAGGCAGAGTAGTCAGTAAAGAGACACCCTTTAAGGCAGAGCACTCAGTAAAGAGACACCCTTTAAGGCAGAGCACTCAGTAAAGAGACACCCTTTAAGGCAGAGCACTCAGTAAAGAAACACCCTTTAAGGCAGAGCACTCAGTAAAGAGACACCCTTTAAGGCAGAGCACTCAGTAAAGAGACACCCTTTAAGGCAGAGCACTCAGTAAAGAGACACCCTTTAAGGCAGAGCACTCAGTCAAGAGGCACCCTTTAAAGCAGAGCACTCAGCCAAGAGGCACCCTTTAAAGCAGAGCACTCAGTAAAGAGACACCCTTTAAGGCAGAGCACTCAGTAAAGAGACACCCTTTAAGGCAGAGCACTCAGTAAAGAGACACCCTTTAAGGCAGAGCACTCAGTCAAGAGGCACCCTTTAAGGCAGAGCACTCAGTAAAGAGACACCCTTTAAGGCAGAGCACTCAGTAAAGAGACACCCTTTAAGGCAGAGCACTCAGTAAAGAGACACCCTTTAAGGCAGAGCACTCAGTAAAGAGACACCCTTTAAGGCAGAGCACTCAGTAAAGAGACACCCTTTAAGGCAGAGCACTCAGTAAAGAGACACCCTTTAAGGCAGAGCACTCAGTAAAGAGACACCCTTTAAGGCAGAGAAGTCAGTAAAGAGACACCCTTTAAGGCAGAGCACTCAGTAAAGAGACACCCTTTAAGGCAGAGCACTCAGTAAAGAGACACCCTTTAAGGCAGAGCACTCAGTAAAGAAACACCCTTTAAGGCAGAGCACTCAGTAAAGAGACACCCTTTAAGGCAGAGCACTCAGTAAAGAGACACCCTTTAAGGCAGAGCACTCAGTAAAGAGACACCCTTTAAGGCAGAGCACTCAGTCAATAGGCACCCTTTAAAGCAGAGCACTCAGCCAAGAGGCACCCTTTAAAGCAGAGCACTCAGCCAAGAGGCACCCTTTAAAGCAGAGCACTCAGCCAAGAGGCACCATTTAAAGCAGAGCACTCAGCCAAGAGGCATCCTTTAAAGCAGAGCACTCAGCCAAGAGGCACCCTTTAAGGCAGAGCACTCAGTAAAGAGACACCCTTTAAGGCAGAGCACTCAGTAAAGAGACACCCTTTAAGGCAGAGCACTCAGTAAAGAGACACCCTTTAAGGCAGAGCACTCAGTCAAGAGGCACCCTTTAAAGCAGAGCACTCAGCCAAGAGGCACCCTTTAAAGCAGAGCACTCAGCCAAGAGGCACCCTTTAAAGCAGAGCACTCAGCCAAGAGGCACCCTTTAAAGCAGAGCACTCAGCCAAGAGGCACCCTTTAAAGCAGAGCACTCAGCCAAGAGGCACCCTTTAAAGCAGAGCACTCAGCCAAGAGGCATCCTTTAAAGCAGAGCACTCAGTCAAGAGGCACCCTTTAAGGCAGAGCACTCAGTAAAGAGACACCTTTAAAGCAGAGCACTCAGCCAAGAGGCACCCTTTAAAGCAGAGCACTCAGCCAAGAGGCACCCTTTAAAGCAGAGCACTCAGCCAAGAGGCACCCTTTAAGGCAGAGCACTCAGTAAAGAGACACCCTTTAAAGCAGAGCACTCAGCCAAGAGGCACCCTTTAAAGCAGAGCACTCAGCCAAGAGGCACCCTTTAAAGCAGAGCACTCAGCCAAGAGGCAACCTTTAAGGCAGAGCACTCAGCCAAGAGGCACCCTTTAAAGCAGAGCACTCAGCCAAGAGACACCCTTTAAAGCAGAGCACTCAGCCAAGAGGCACCCTTTAAAGCAGAGCACTCAGCCAAGAGGCACCCTTTAAAGCAGAGCACTCAGCCAAGAGGCAACCTTTAAGGCAGAGCACTCAGCCAAGAGGTATCCTTTAAGGCAGAGCACTCAGTCAAGAGGCACCCTTTAAAGCAGAGCACTCAGCCAAGAGGCACCCTTTAAAACAGAGCACTCAGCCAAGAGACACCCTTTAAAGCAGAGCACTCAGCCAAGAGGCACCCTTTAAAGCAGAGCACTCAGCCAAGAGGCACCCTTTAAAGCAGAGCACTCAGCCAAGAGACACCTTTAAAGCAGAGCACTCAGCCAAGAGGCACCCTTTAAAGCAGAGCACTCAGTCAAGAGGCACCCTTTAAAGCAGAGCACTCAGTCAAGATGCACCCTTTAAAGCAGAGCACTCAGCCAAGAGGCACCCTTTAAAGCAGAGCACTCAGCCAAGAGGCACCCTTTAAAGCAGAGCACTCAGCCAAGAGACACCCTTTAAAGCAGAGCACTCAGCCAATAGGCACCCTTTAAAGCAGAGCACTCAGCCAAGAGGCATGCTTTAAAGCAGAGCACTCAGTCAAGAGGCACCCTTTAAAGCAGAGCACTCAGCCAAGAGGCATCCTTTAAGGCAGAGCACTCAGTCAAGAGGCACCCTTTAAGGCAGAGCACTCAGTCAAGAGGCACACTTTAAGGCAGAGCACTCAGCCAAGAGGCATCCTTTAAAGCAGAGCACTCAGCCAAGAGGCACCCTTTAAAGCAGAGCACTCAGTCAAGAGGCACCCTTTAAGGCAGAGCACTCAGTCAAGAGGCACCCTTTAAGGCAGAGCACTCAGCCAAGAGGCACCCTTTTAAAGCAGAGCACTCAGCCAAGAGACACCCTTTAAAGCAGAGCACTCAGCCAAGAGGCACCCTTTAAAGCAGAGCACTCAGCCAAGAGGCAACCTTTAAAGCAGAGCACTCAGCCAAGAGACACCCTTTATATTATTATTATTATTATATTATTAAAGCAGAGCACTCAGCCAAGAGGCACCCTTTAAGGCAGAGCACTCAGTCAAGAGGCATCCTTTAAAGCAGAGCACTCAGCCAAGAGGCACCCTTTAAAGCAGAGCACTCAGCCAAGAGGCAACCTTTAAGGCAGAGCACTCAGCCAAGATGCAACCTTTAAAGCAGAGCACTCAGTCAAGAGACACCCTTTAAGGCAGAGCACTCAGCCAAGAGGCATCCTTTAAAGCAGAGCACTCAGTCAAGAGGCACCCTTTAAAGCAGAGCACTCAGTCAAGAGGCATCCTTTAAAGCAGAGCACTCAGTCAAGAGGCACCCTTTAAGGCAGAGCACTCAGCCAAGAGGCACCCTTTAAAGCAGAGCACTCAGTCAAGAGGCACCCTTTAAAGCAGAGCACTCAGTCAAGAGGCATCCTTTAAAGCAGAGCACTCAGTCAAGAGGCACCCTTTAAGGCAGAGCACTCAGTAAAGAGACACCCTTTAAGGCAGAGCACTCAGTCAAGAGGCACCCTTTAAAGCAGAGCACTCAGCCAAGAGGCACCCTTTAAAGCAGAGCACTCAGCCAAGAGGCACCCTTTAAAGCAGAGCACTCAGCCAAGAGGCACCCTTTAAAGCAGAGCACTCAGCCAAGAGGCACCCTTTAAAGCAGAGCACTCAGCCAAGAGGCACCCTTTAAAGCAGAGCACTCAGCCAAGAGGCATCCTTTAAAGCAGAGCACTCAGTCAAGAGGCACCCTTAAGGCAGAGCACTCAGTAAAGAGACACCCTTTAAAGCAGAGCACTCAGCCAAGAGGCACCCTTTAAAGCAGAGCACTCAGCCAAGAGGCACCCTTTAAAGCAGAGCACTCAGCCAAGAGGCACCCTTTAAGGCAGAGCACTCAGTAAAGAGACACCCTTTAAAGCAGAGCACTCAGCCAAGAGGCACCCTTTAAAGCAGAGCACTCAGCCAAGAGGCACCCTTTAAAGCAGAGCACTCAGCCAAGATGCAACCTTTAAGGCAGAGCACTCAGCCAAGAGGCACCCTTTAAAGCAGAGCACTCAGCCAAGAGACACCCTTTAAAGCAGAGCACTCAGCCAAGAGGCACCCTTTAAAGCAGAGCACTCAGCCAAGAGGCACCCTTTAAAGCAGAGCACTCAGCCAAGAGGCAACCTTTAAGGCAGAGCACTCAGCCAAGAGGTATCCTTTAAGGCAGAGCACTCAGTCAAGAGGCACCCTTTAAAGCAGAGCACTCAGCCAAGAGGCACCCTTTAAAACAGAGCACTCAGCCAAGAGACACCCTTTAAAGCAGAGCACTCAGCCAAGAGGCACCCTTTAAAGCAGAGCACTCAGCCAAGAGGCACCCTTTAAAGCAGAGCACTCAGCCAAGAGACACCTTTAAAGCAGAGCACTCAGCCAAGAGGCACCCTTTAAAGCAGAGCACTCAGTCAAGAGGCACCCTTTAAAGCAGAGCACTCAGTCAAGATGCACCCTTTAAAGCAGAGCACTCAGCCAAGAGGCACCCTTTAAAGCAGAGCACTCAGCCAAGAGGCACCCTTTAAAGCAGAGCACTCAGCCAAGAGACACCCTTTAAAGCAGAGCACTCAGCCAATAGGCACCCTTTAAAGCAGAGCACTCAGCCAAGAGGCATGCTTTAAAGCAGAGCACTCAGTCAAGAGGCACCCTTTAAAGCAGAGCACTCAGCCAAGAGGCATCCTTTAAGGCAGAGCACTCAGTCAAGAGGCACCCTTTAAGGCAGAGCACTCAGTCAAGAGGCACACTTTAAGGCAGAGCACTCAGCCAAGAGGCATCCTTTAAAGCAGAGCACTCAGCCAAGAGGCACCCTTTAAAGCAGAGCACTCAGTCAAGAGGCACCCTTTAAGGCAGAGCACTCAGTCAAGAGGCACCCTTTAAGGCAGAGCACTCAGCCAAGAGGCACCCTTTAAAGCAGAGCACTCAGCCAAGAGACACCCTTTAAAGCAGAGCACTCAGCCAAGAGGCACCCTTTAAAGCAGAGCACTCAGCCAAGAGGCAACCTTTAAAGCAGAGCACTCAGCCAAGAGACACCCTTTATATTATTATTATTATTATATTATTAAAGCAGAGCACTCAGCCAAGAGGCACCCTTTAAGGCAGAGCACTCAGTCAAGAGGCATCCTTTAAAGCAGAGCACTCAGCCAAGAGGCACCCTTTAAAGCAGAGCACTCAGCCAAGAGGCAACCTTTAAGGCAGAGCACTCAGCCAAGATGCAACCTTTAAAGCAGAGCACTCAGTCAAGAGACACCCTTTAAGGCAGAGCACTCAGCCAAGAGGCATCCTTTAAAGCAGAGCACTCAGTCAAGAGGCACCCTTTAAAGCAGAGCACTCAGTCAAGAGGCATCCTTTAAAGCAGAGCACTCAGTCAAGAGGCACCCTTTAAGGCAGAGCACTCAGCCAAGAGGCACCCTTTAAAGCAGAGCACTCAGTCAAGAGGCACCCTTTAAAGCAGAGCACTCAGTCAAGAGGCATCCTTTAAAGCAGAGCACTCAGTCAAGAGGCACCCTTTAAGGCAGAGCACTCAGCCAAGAGGCACCCTTTAAAGCAGAGCACTCAGTCAAGAGGCACCCTTTAAAGCAGAGCACTCAGTCAAGAGACACCCTTTAAGGCAGAGCACTCAGCCAAGTGGCACCCTTTAAAGCAGAGCACTCAGTCAAGAGGCACCCTTTAAAGCAGAGCACTCAGTCAAGAGACACCCTTAAAGCAGAGCACTCAGTCAAGAGGCACCCTTTAAAGCAGAGCACTCAGTCAAGAGGCACCCTTTAAAGCAGAGCACTCAGTCAAGAGGCACCCTTTAAAGCAGAGCACTCAGTCAAGAGGCACCCTGTAAAGCAGAGCACTCAGTCAAGAGGCACCCTTTAAGGCAGAGCACTCAGCCAAGAGGCAACCTTTAAAGCAGAGCACTCAGTCAAGAGACACCCTTTAAGGCAGAGCACTCAGCCAAGAGGCATCCTTTAAAGCAGAGCACTCAGTCAAGAGGCACCCTTTAAAGCAGAGCACTCAGTCAAGAGGCATCCTTTAAAGCAGAGCACTCAGTCAAGAGGCACCCTTTAAGGCAGAGCACTCAGCCAAGAGGCACCCTTTAAAGCAGAGCACTCAGTCAAGAGGCACCCTTTAAAGCAGAGCACTCAGTCAAGAGACACCCTTTAAGGCAGAGCACTCAGCCAAGTTGCACCCTTTAAAGCAGAGCACTCAGTCAAGAGGCACCCTTTAAAGCAGAGCACCCAGTCAAGAGACACCCTTTAAAGCAGAGCACTCAGTCAAGAGGCACCCTTTAAAGCAGAGCACTCAGTCAAGAGGCACCCTTTAAAGCAGAGCACTCAGTCAAGAGGCACCCTTTAAAGCAGAGCACTCAGTCAAGAGGCACCCTTTAAAGCAGAGCACTCAGTCAAGAGACACCCTTTAAGGCAGAGCACTCAGCCAAGAGGCATCCTTTAAAGCAGGGCACTCAGTCAAGAGGCACCCTTTAAAGCAGAGCACTCAGTCAAGAGGCATCCTTTAAAGCAGAGCACTCAGTCAAGAGGCACCCTTTAAGGCAGAGCACTCAGCCAAGAGGCACCCTTTAAAGCAGAGCACTCAGTCAAGAGGCACCCTTTAAAGCAGATCACTCAGTCAAGAGACACCCTTTAAAGCAGAGCACTCAGTCAAGAGGCATCCTTTAAAGCAGAGCACTCAGTCAAGAGGCACCCTTTAAGGCAGAGCACTCAGCCAAGAGGCACCCTTTAAAGCAGAGCACTCAGTCAAGAGGCACCCTTTAAAGCAGAGCACTCAGTCAAGAGGCACCCTTTAAAGCAGAGCACTCAGTCAAGAGGCACCCTTTAAAGCAGAGCACTCAGCCAAGAGGCACCCTTTAAAGCAGAGCACTCAGTCAAGAGACACCCTTTAAGGCAGAGCACTCAGCCAAGTTGCACCCTTTAAAGCAGAGCACTCAGTCAAGAGGCACCCTTTAAAGCAGAGCACCCAGTCAAGAGACACCCTTTAAAGCAGAGCACTCAGTCAAGAGGCACCCTTTAAAGCAGAGCACTCAGTCAAGAGGCACCCTTTAAAGCAGAGCACTCAGTCAAGAGGCACCCTTTAAAGCAGAGCACTCAGTCAAGAGGCACCCTTTAAAGCAGAGCACTCAGTCAAGAGACACCCTTTAAGGCAGAGCACTCAGCCAAGAGGCATCCTTTAAAGCAGGGCACTCAGTCAAGAGGCACCCTTTAAAGCAGAGCACTCAGTCAAGAGGCATCCTTTAAAGCAGAGCACTCAGTCAAGAGGCACCCTTTAAGGCAGAGCACTCAGCCAAGAGGCACCCTTTAAAGCAGAGCACTCAGTCAAGAGGCACCCTTTAAAGCAGATCACTCAGTCAAGAGACACCCTTTAAAGCAGAGCACTCAGTCAAGAGGCATCCTTTAAAGCAGAGCACTCAGTCAAGAGGCACCCTTTAAGGCAGAGCACTCAGCCAAGAGGCACCCTTTAAAGCAGAGCACTCAGTCAAGAGGCACCCTTTAAAGCAGAGCACTCAGTCAAGAGGCACCCTTTAAAGCAGAGCACTCAGTCAAGAGGCACCCTTTAAAGCAGAGCACTCAGCCAAGAGGCACCCTTTAAAGCAGAGCACTCAGTCAAGAGGCACCCTTTAAAGCAGAGCACTCAGTCAAGAGACACCCTTTAAGGCAGAGCACTCAGCCAAGTGGCACCTTCCCAAGAAGCACACTTGATGCTCTCTTGTACATCGTTTGGACTTGCCTCTCATCCAATGGCCAGGATTTGGGTCATTAGTACAGACAGGGCGTTCTTTATTCATGCTGGATGTACTGCCATGTGCAGTTCATTACATACTTTTAAAAAATGAATGCTATTTGTGTACTCTATCTTTCACATGAATCATTAGATACTTCTCACCCTCACATAATACTACAGACTTAGTTATCTATCCAGGTAGGTGTCTTATTCTCATAATATACGTAACAAAATATCCTATCAAATGGCCAGTGAACTTTTTGTCATTTAACTCTGTTTAACTGGCATTAATTACTGTTTAGTGTGAGAGAAAGATTATTTTTTCCCTATGGTAATTACAAATTAAAAAGTCATTCACACATCTGAGCTATCTTTATGGCAGGTGCATGATAACAGAAAAAAGAAGAAACCTGCACACTGCTCTTGATAGTATCACTGCTCTTGATAGTATCACTGCTCTTGATAGTATCACTGCTCTTGATAGTATCACTGCTCTGGATAGTATCACTGCTCTTGATAGTATCACTGCTCTGGATAGTATCACTGCTCTTGATAGTATCACTGCTCTGGAAAGTATCATTGCTCTTGATAGTATCACTGCTCTTGATAATATCACTGCTCTTGATAGTATCACTGCTCTTGATAGTATCACTACTCTTGATAGTATCACTGCTCTTGATAGTATCACTGCTCTTGATAGTATCACTACTCTTGATAGTATCACTGCTCTTGATAGTATCACTGCTCTTGATAGTATCACTACTCTGATAGTATCACTGCTCTTGATAGTATCACTGCTCTTGATAGTATCACTACTCTTGATAGTATCACTGCTCTTGATAGTATCACTGCTCTTGATAATATCACTGCTCTTGATAGTATCACTGCTCTTGATAGTATCACTACTCTTGATAGTATCACTGCTCTTGATAGTATCACTGCTCTTGATTGATAGTATCACTGCTCTTGATAGTAACACTACTCTTGATAATATTGCTGCTCTTGCTAGTGTAGGTCAGCACACAATTGGTCCAGCGTCATCTCGAGTTTTGGTTTGGCTTGTGTAGGCTGTCATTTAAAAAGTATCAAGCTCTTGCTATATCACAAGTCACAAGTGTAGGTCGGCAAGAGTAGTGTGCGGGTTTCTTATTTTTTCTCCTTCCTATAGTAATACAGTGTTTCATACAAGCAAAGTATGACACACTGTATTAGCAGTTTATGAGTCTATCTGAACTTCTGTGGGTTTGAGCAGCAACCTACAGCAGAGTTATTCGATAAGACTTCATTATACTCAACACATCAGTGTCTGTGTTCGTGACAGTCAACACATCAGTGTCTGTGTTCGTGACAGTCAACACATCACAGTGTATGTGGTGGAACTTCCAATGCTTTATACAGGGGTGCAACTTTGATTTTAATACATACATTTTTATCCAGTGGGATGAAGACTCCAAGTAGCCTAACCGGATCGCTCGGAGGCATCCACATGGTCCTAACGCACACCGCTGCCTCGTTCTGTATCACATTCCAAAGATAAAACTGGGGGGACAAAAATACAATTTCAGTATTTATTTTATCTAACTAGGCAAGTCAGTTAAGAACAGATTCTTATTTTCAATGACAGCCTAGGAACAGTGGGTTAACTGCCTGTTCAGAACAACAGATTTATACCTTGTCAGCACAGGGGTTGGAACTTGCAACCTTCCGGTTACTAATCCAACACTCTAACCACTAGGCTACCCTGCCACCCTAGAATGTGGGGGGGACATGCCCCCAGTGAAAGATGCACCCCTTGCTTTATTTATTATTACTTCATCTGTAAAACATTACTGACATGTCAGCCTACAGTAGGGAATTTTTGGTCATAAACGTGGAATTTAGGATTTTAAAAGGGACGCCATAAAACCATCTAAGGTAAATAACAAACTCATATCTAGAAGGGAGGTCTGAGTTCTCCCATCTGTCTATCTAGAAAGGAGGCCTGAGTTCTCCCATCTGTTTTCTATTTTCACCAGTGAACTGGAGAGACTTGGTCCTCAGTGCCATAGTATGTAGAAACAAATGTTTGTCTAATAAAATCTCTCAAGCAGACTTAAGGGCTCAACCACAGTGTGGCAATTACACTGAAGGCTACCTAGATTCATTGCTAGTCTTCCAATAAAATAAACAGGCAATAAAACATAAGCCAGGACTCCCTCGACAGTGTTCCAAAATCATCACAATTTCCACAGACTTTCATTGAAAACTTGTTTACATATTTTTTTTTCCCCATTACTTCCCGGCAACCATGAGCCCACATGAGTAGACCTAATGGCTTGCTCAATATCGCATAGCGTATCGCAACTCTCCGTAGACGGTGCTGGGGTAAATTCACCAAGTAAGTATGAGCATCTTGTGGTGAGATCTGGGGACGATTTGTGCTCACCAAATTCCACTTCCACCTAATCACTCTACCTTGACATCAGCAGCTAAGGAACACATTGGGGGCCATGTGTATTTTCCTCCCGTCAGGATTACTGAGAGACTTTACACACTGTGCAGGGAGTTACCCTCCTCCCATCTGGAAAAGTAAAAGTTAAATCACTTTTATTCTTGTTGTCCCAAAACGACACCATTTTATCATCCAATATAAAATATCAAACCTGTAATATTGCTTGTATCATATTGCACCATGAACCATATGGACATCATCACACAGTGGTCAGTCTATCTTGGGATGCACCTTGCATGATATTGTGGGGAAAGTGCACCGACATTAGCCTTGAGGCGATGTTTTAGGATCAGAGGTTAAGAATGTATTTTTCCACAAAGAAGGTTGTACTTTGTTGAGAGTTATGGTTCCAGTCCATAATGACCAGCTGATGACAGCATGTCAGTGTGTGGTCTGCTGTTCCCGGCTCCCCTTCTCATTCCCTGCTCCTGACACTCAGAGCTGCAGCGGAGCTCCCCCTAAAGGACAGTCGTGGTACTCCACACCAGGAGAAAAAAAATCACATCCTGGAGATATGTTCCATCAACCCACATAAAAAAAATACAATAGTGCATATATGTTCCACAGTGGAGGCTGCTGAGGGGAGGACGGCTCATAATAATGGCTGGGACGGCGCATATGGAATGGCATCAAACACCTGAAAACCATGGAAACCATGGAAACCATGGAAACCGTGTGTTTGATACCATTCCACCTATACCACTCCAGTCATTACCACATGCCCATTCTTCCCAATTAAGGTGACACCAACCTCCTGTGATATACTATGGAAAGAATGCTATAGTATTCACTGTAGTGTTTTTGCAGACAGATATTTTGTGTGTGGAGTGAATACTGTGGTATTTACTTTAGTGTACTGTAGTATTTACAGTAAAACAAAATGTATTATATACTAAATTATAAACTTCGTGGTTCGAGCCCTGAAGGCTGATTGGCTGAAAGCCGTGGTATATCAGACCGTATACCATAGGTATGACAAAACATGTATTTCTACTGCTCTAATTACGTTGGTAACCAGTTTATAATAGCAATGAGGCACCTCGGGGGTTTGTGATATAAGGCCATTAAACCGCGGCTAAGGGCTGTTCTTAGGCAAGATGCAACGGGCCTTATTGCTTAAATAATTACTGTAGTGTTTTTGCAGACTGTAGTATTTACTGTAGTGTTTTGGAGACATTACTGTAGTATTTACTGAAGTGTTTTTATTTTAGTATCTTTGACATAGAAGTGGGAGGCTTTCTCCTTGAGGTAACCTACTGGAGAAATACTAAAGAAGCACACATTCCATAACCTGTGGCAGGCCCGGGTTCTGAACAGAAAGTTCCAAGCTTCTGTTCTTTCCTATAACCTGTAGGTAGACAGGACCGGGTTCTGAACAGAAAGTTCCAAGCTTCTGTTCTTTCCTATAACCTGTAGGTAGACAGGACCGGGTTCTGAACAGAAAGTTCCAAGCTTCTGTTCTTTCCTATAACCTGTAGGTAGACAGGACCGGGTTCTGAACAGAAAGTTCCAAGCTTCTGTTCTTTCCTATAACCTGTAGGTAGACAGGACCAGGTTCTGAACAGAAAGTTCCAAGCTTCTGTTCTTTCCTATAACCTGTAGGTAGACAGGACCGGGTTCTGAACAGAAAGTTCCAAGCTTCTGTTCTTTCCTATAACCTGTAGGTAGACAGGACCGGGTTCTGAACAGAAAGTTCCAAGCTTCTGTTCTTTCCTATAACCTGTAGGTAGACATGACGGGTTCTGAACAGAAAGTTCCAAGCTTATGTTCTTTCCTATAACCTGTAGGTAGACATGACCGGGTTCTGAACAGAAAGTTCCAAGCTTCTGTTCTTTCCTATAACCTGTAGGTAGACAGGACCGGGTTCTGAACAGAAAGTTCCAAGCTTCTGTTCTTTCCTATAACCTGTAGGTAGACATGACCGGGTTCTGAACAGAAAGTTCCAAGCTTCTGTTCTTTCCTATAACCTGTAGGTAGACAGGACCGGGTTCTGAACAGAAAGTTCCAAGCTTCTGTTCTTTCCTATAACCTGTAGGTAGGCAGGACCGGGTTCTGGACAGAAAGTTCCAAGCTTCTGTTCTTTCCTATAACCTGTAGGTAGACAGGACCGGGTTCTGAACAGAAAGTTCCAAGCTTCTGTTCTTTCCTATAACCTGTAGGTAGACAGGACCAGGTTCTGAACAGAAAGTTCCAAGCTTCTGTTCTTTCCTATAACCTGTAGGTAGACAGGACTGGGTTCTGAACAGAAAGTTCCAAGCTTCTGTTCTTTCCTATAACCTGTAGGTAGACAGGATGGGTTCTGAACAGAAAGTTCCAAGCTTATGTTCTTTCCTATAACCTGTAGGTAGGCAGGACGGGTTCTGAACAGAAAGTTCCAAGCGTCTGTTCTTTCCTATAACCTGTAGGTAGACAGGATGGGTTCTGAACAGAAAGTTCCAAGCTTCTGTTCTTTCCTATAACCTGTAGGTAGACAGGACCGGGTTCTGAAGAGAAAGTTCCAAGCTTCTGTTCTTTCCTATAACCTGTAGGTAGACAGGACCGGGTTCTGAACAGAAAGTTCAAAGCTTCCACTCTTTTCTATTACCTATAAACACAATATACGGGCTGTACTTGGTATGTAGGTTTCTCAGTTATGGATGGCACATGTGTATATAGAGGAAGGGAATGTGCAGGATATATGCACATTTAATATTGTAGAATTTACTGAAAATATGTTTTCTATAGAATTTAATAGTGTTTTTTGTGTGGCTAATACAGTAGTATTTACTGTAGTATACTACAAAATTCTATACTAATTACTACACATGATCGAGATATAATACAGTGTGTAGTATAGATTTCTACAGTATACTTCAGTTTACTACAGAATTCTGTTGTAAGTGCTGTAGTATTCCATTGTAAACTGTAGTATGTTTTTATGTGGGAGGAAACATTGGAACAAGACAAATGAAACCGTCATAAAAGCATTTTATGAGCCTGTGTTTGCACGTTTAGATAAATATCACTATGCTCGATTTATTTTAGTTAATGCAACCATGTCTAATGGATTTAGACATGATCACCTAAATATTTAGTTAAATCCTGTTCCTATGAATATCTAGCAGACAGTTGCACAGCAACAATTCCAAGTAGGGGTATGTAGAGGTCAGCGGTTATCCCATGTATCATCACATTAGAATGCTGCCATCTCTCTGACTCTGGAGGCAATGAGCTGATAGACCCCTGACCGTTCCCTGAACACCCAGCACACATTGGGGAGATGCCTCAGGGTGCTTTGAAAATCCATCTTACGGTCGTGTTTATTAGTGAGTAGTAGGTTATGGAGGTGGGATAACCCCAGCTTTCCCCACGTTTTGTTTTGTTTCCTTTCTAAGAACACAAATAACGCAATATGTTAGCGCCTTCCCTCCTCAACTGACAGTGAAGGAATTTGAGCTGTGCTGTACGTAGCGTTGATGTGAAGCAGATGACACATGAGACCTGCCAGTGTTAATGGCAATGAAGATAAGTGGAAGAATGCTGAGCTTGAGAAACCCACAGGCTATGGAGGTGGATGGGAGGGAGTTGGCCACTTAGAGGTCTCCTGTACAGGCGCTGATGCAAGGGGGGAGGTGATGTGTTCTTATCAGGAATTATAGCGCACTTTAAAATCACTCCCTTTCACTGAAACCACCAAGTATCAAAGCACGCTAACCAACAGAGGATGATCTACTGGGCACCAGCAGACCACCATAGTCCCTGTGCCCAAGAACACTAAGTTAACCTGCCTAAATGACTACCGACCCATAGCACTCAAGTCTGTAGCCATGAAATGCTTTGAAAGGCTGATCATGGCTCACATCAACGCCATTATCGCAGAAACCCTAGACCCACTCCAATTTGCATACCGCACCAACAGATCCACAGATGATGCAATCTCCATTGCACTCCACACTGCCCTTTCCCACCAGGACAACAAGAACACCTATGTGAGAATGCAATTCATTGACTACAGCTCAGCGTTCAACACCAAAATGCCCTCAAAGCTCATCACTAAGCTAAGGACCCTGGGACTAAACAGCTCCCTCTGCAACTGGATCCTAGACTTCCTGACGGGCCGTCCCCAGGTGGTAAGGGTAGGTAACAACACATCCGCCACACTGATCCTTAACATGGGGGCACCTCAGGGATGCGTGCTCAGTCCCCCCATGTACTCTCTGTTCACTCATGACTGCATGGCCAGGTACAACTCCAACCAACATTAAGTAAGGCTGTCTCACCAACAACGATGAGACAGCCTATAGGGAGGAGGTCAGAGACCTGACCATGTGTTGCAAAGACAACAACTTATCCCTCAACGTGGTCAAGACAAAGGAGATTGTGAACTACAGGAAAAGGAGGACCGAGCACGCCCCATTCTCATCGACAGGGAGCAGGTTGAGAGCTTCAAGTTCATTGGCATCCACATCAACAATAAACTAACATGGTCCAAGCACATGAAGACAGTCATGAAAAGAGCATGACAAAACCTATTCCCCCTCAGGAGACTGACAATATTTGGCATGGGTCCTCAGATCCTCAAAAGATTTTACAGCTGTACCATCGAGAGCATCCTGACGGCTTGCATCACTTTCTGGTAAGGCAACTGCTCGGCCTCCAACCGCAAGATACTACAGATGGTAGTGAGTACTGCCCAGTACATCACCGGAGCACCAAGTCTAGGTCCAAGAGGCTTCTAAACAGCTTCTACCCCCAAGCCATAAGACTACTGAACAGCTAATCAAATGGCTACCCAGACTATTTGCACCCCACCCCCCTCCACTACTCTGCTGCTAGTCTCTGTTATTATCTATTCATAGCCACTTTGACAACCCTACCTGCATGTACATAATTATCTCAAATACCTCGACACCGGTGCCCCCACACATTGACATATTTACTCTGTCCAAGTACCCCCTGTATATAGGCCCACGATTGCTATTTACTGCTGCTCTTTAATTATTCATTTTTCTTATCTCTTACTTTTTAAAACTTTTAAACTTTTAGGTATTTTCTTAAAACTGCATCGTTGGTTATTAAACGCTTGTTAGTAAGCATTTCACTGTAAGGTCTTCTACACCTGTTGCATTCGGCGTATATGAGAAATAACATTTGATTTACTGTATTATTATTATTATAGCTCTATTTAGTTCACATTGATGTATTTTTGGCCGGTATCCAGGTGTTAGAACTAGTTGTGACATGTTGATCTGCAACAATCATGCCAGAGATCGTTATCAGAAGTGAGAATCTCAAGCAAAGGCAGTCATCTTCACTTTTTCAATGAGTCACTGGTGATGCCTGTAGGGAGACAGGGAGGAAGTGGGTGCTCTACCCTGGCACATCACTGGTTATGCCTGTAGGGAGACAGGGAGGAAGTGGGGCTCTACCCTGGCACATCACTGGTGATGCCTGTAGGGAGACAGGGAGGAAGTGGGGCTCTACCCTGGCACATCACTGGTGTCCATGAATAATAATAATAATAATAATATATGCCATTTAGCAGACGCTTTTATCCAAAGCACATCAGTCGTGTGTGCATACATTCTACGTATGGGTGGTCCCGGGATCGAACCCACTACCCTGGCGTTACAAGCGCCATGCTCTACCAACTGAGCTACAGAAGGACCATGATGCCTATAGGGAGACAGGGAGGAAGTGGGGACACTACCATGGCACATCACTGGTGTCCATGATGCCTTTAGGGAGACAGGGAGGAAGTGGGGACACTACCATGGCACATCACTGGTGTCCATGATGCCTTTAGGGAGACAGGGAGGAAGTGGAGGCTCTACCCTGGCACATCACTGGTGATGCCTGTAGGGAGACAGGGAGGAAGTGGGGACACTACCATGGCACATCACTGGTGTCCATGATGCCTATAGGGAGACAGGGAGGAAGTGGGGACACTACCATGGCACATCACTGGTGTCCATGATGCCTTTAGGGAGACAGGGAGGAAGTGGGGACACTACCATGGCACATCACTGGTGTCCATGATGCCTTTAGGGAGACAGGGAGGAAGTGGGGACACTACCATGGCACATCACTGGTGTCCATGATGCCTTTAGGGAGACAGGGAGGAAGTAGGCATCTTGGGACACTACCATGGCACATCACTGGTGTCCATGATGCCTATAGGGAGACAGGGAGGAATGGGGACACTGCTGAATGGCACATCACTGGTGTCCATGATGCCTATAGGGAGACAGGGAGAAGTGGGGACACTACCATGGCACATCACTGGTGTCCATGATGCCTTTAGGAGACAGGGAGGAAGTGGTCTCACTGCTAAAGCAAGATTATATCATTCCAGGGGTAGGAGGAAGTCAGGCATCTTGTAAACCAATGGCCTCTAACGATTATAAACTGACTGGCTGCTTCTTGACATGTTTGCATGATGGCCTGCTGCTGAAGACCCTATTATAACTCAGACACAATATAACACAGAACTCTTATCCCTGACCACCAGATAGAGGCAGGCTGAAGGGAGGATAATGGCTGACTCTTATCCCTGACATCAGCCACAGGTAAACAGTGAAGGATAATGGCTGACTCTTATCCCCGACATCAGCCACAGGTAAACAGACGAGATATAATGGCTGACTCTTATCCCCGACATCAGCCACAGGTAAACAGGTGAGGGATAATGGCTGACTCTTATCCCCGACATCAGCCACAGTTAAAAGAGACGAGGGATAATGGCTGACTCTTATCCCTGACATCCGCCACAGTTAAACAGACGAGGGATAATGGCTGACTCTTATCCCCGACAGCAGCCACAGGTAAACAGGTGAGGATAATGGCTGACTCTTATCCCTGACATCAGCCACAGTTAAACAGACAAGGGATAATGGCTGACTCTTATCCCCGACATCAGCCACAGGTAAACAGACTAGGGATAATGGCTGACTCTTATCCCCGACATCCGCCACAGTTAAACAGACGAGGGATAATGGCTGACTCTTATCCCCTGACAGCAGCCACAGGTAAACAGGTGAGGGATAATGGCTGACTCTTATCCCTGACAGCAGCCACAGTTAAACAGACAAGGGATAATGGCTGACTCTTATCCCCGACATCAGCCACAGGTAAACAGACGAGGGATAATGGCTGACTCTTATCCCGACATCAG
This sequence comes from Oncorhynchus keta, assembly GCF_023373465.1. NCBI lineage: Eukaryota > Metazoa > Chordata > Actinopteri > Salmoniformes > Salmonidae > Oncorhynchus > Oncorhynchus keta. Next base: position 46,729,385 of record NC_068427.1, on the reverse strand, counting down.
CCACAGGTAAACAGACTGAAGGATAATGGCTGACTCTTATCCCTGACAGCAGCCACAGTTAAACAGGTGAGGGATAATGGCTGACTCTTATCCCTGACAGCAGCCACAGTTAAACAGGTGAGGATAATGGCTGACTCTTATCCCGACAGCAGCCACAGTTAAACAGACAAGGGATAATGGCTGACTCTTATCCCTGACAGCAGCCACAGTTAAACAGACGAGGGATAATGGCTGACTCTTATCCCCGACATCAGCCACAGTTAAACAGGTGAGGGATAATGGCTGACTCTTATCCCTGACAGCAGCCACAGTTAAACAGGTGAAGGATAATGGCTGACTCTTATCCCTGACAGCAGCCACAGTTAAACAGGTGAGGGATAATGGCTGACTCTTATCCCTGACAGCAGCCACAGTTAAACAGGTGAGGGATAATGGCTGACTCTTATCCCCGACAGCAGCCACAGTTAAACAGACGAGGGATAATGGCTGACTCTTATCCCTGACAGCAGCCACAGTTAAACAGACGAGGGATAATGGCTGACTCTTATCCCTGACAGCAGCCACAGTTAAACAGACGAGGGATAATGGCTGACTCTTATCCCCGACATCAGCCACAGGTAAACAGGTGAGGGATAATGGCTGACTCTTATCCCCGACAGCAGCCACAGTTAAACAGACGAGGGATAATGGCTGACTCTTATCCCTGACAGCAGCCACAGTTAAACAGACGAGGGATAATGGCTGACTCTTATCCCTGACAGCAGCCACAGTTAAACAGACGAGGGATAATGGCTGACTCTTATCCCTGACAGCAGCCACAGTTAAACAGACGAGGGATAATGGCTGACTCTTATCCCTGACAGCAGCCACAGTTAAACAGACGAGGGATAATGGCTGACTCTTATCCCCGACATCAGCCACAGTTAAACAGACGAGGGATAATGGCTGACTCTTATCCCCGACAGCAGCCACAGTTAAACAGACGAGGGATAATGGCTGACTCTTATCCCCGACAGCAGCCACAGTTAAACAGACGAGGGATAATGGCTGACTCTTATCCCTGACAGCAGCTACAGTTAAACAGACGAGGGATCAGACTGTCATCATGTTTTCAAACAAAATGTCATCTCAGCTATTAGGACATCATTTTTAGCTGCACCGTCACGGCCCTGCAAAGCTGACTGACTGATTGTTCTCCCACAGAGCTGAATGCCTCTCAGCAGTCATGTGCTCAGGTCCCCCCCCCACTTACTTCAACCTTCGCCTGACTGACTGCCAGCTCCACCTATCACTCTCAATGATGTCTTATGTAACTGGATGAGGAAGAGACATTTAGTTATTTTAGGGTATGACCGTGTCCATGAGGTGTTCATTTCACCCAGTCCATCATCACTTATGTAAAGGAGAGGAAGTCAACCTTTCATCAAACATCCTTATTTCTCAGTGTCCATATTAACATTTCCTTCAGTTGTTTCAAAGCACAAATTTTCACAATACAGAGAGCAGCGTTTTTTTGTTGTTGTCTGTTTTCCTGTTTAACTTTAACCCCCTCATTCTCTGTGACTGTTACAGACAACCTTGACTGGGGTTCAGATAGATTAGCCTGTTGTGCTCTTAAACATAAATCTAGAGTTAAACATCATCCAGTGGACAAGCAAAAGGCTGAAATAAGAAAGTACAGGAGAACACGTTTCTTAGGACGAAACTGTAGAGAGTACTTGCTGAAAGACGTGTGGAATGTCTCCTTGTCAGAAAGGCGGAAACATGTTGGTCTTCTGACAGCCTGAAGTATTTGTGTATGTTACTCAATGGGGCAGTTTCCTCAGACACAGACTAATAAACCTCGTCCTGGACTAAAGAGCAAACTCAGGAGAGAGTCTCAATTGAAAGGGCCTTTACTGTACGTCTAGGACTAGGCTTAATCTATGTCTGGGAAACCTCCCCAATACGTCTGATGACACATATGCGATGTTTACTTCGCAGCATAACATATCTGGTGAAAATCTGTCAATGTGCCCTTGAGCAAGGCACTTAACCCTAATTGCTCCTGTAAGTCTCTCTGGATAAAAGTGTCTACTGAATGACTACAAATAATAAGTAAATATCTGCATGCTTAAGTTTTATTCCTTAGATAAGGCATTTTGTCTTTTTAACATCAACAATCAGCCCATAATTTATATTTTTAATTTTTTTTTTACTAGGCAAGTCAGTTAAGAACAAATTCTTATTTTCAATGACAGCCTATTCAGGGGTAGAACGACAGATTTGTACCTTGTCAGCTCGGGGATTTGAACTTGAAACCTTTCGGTTACTAGTCGAAAGCTCTAACCACTAGGCTGCCCTGCCGTCCCTGTGGTCAGTGTGTAGACGAGCCCTGATAAAGATGAGGACTACTTACGCTGAGCCTGTGGGAAATGATCACTGTCAGCCCCAACACAATGAGCCTGATTTATGAAATATGACAATACTGAGACATTCATGATTATTGATTGGTATTGTTAGCAGCATTAAAGATGCTTGAGCATGACATGCTGTAAAGTTTTAAACAAATAAGTTTACTGCTACCTGAAAAAAATCTGAACCTGAAGATAGCGTTGAGAGGCAGTGATAAAGGTAACTTCCTTATGTCTAGATAGAGGCTGAATCAGTCAAGTAGAATGAATGGAAACCCTTGAGGCTTATCTTCTCTTGACAAGCACATCCAGAAACAACAGGCTTGGAGTGTGTTTTCAAAACACTGCCATATAAGACAGATTTGAATGAATGATTAATGATATGTGTGTTCGTGAAGGTACACTTTTATGATGATAAGATATAATATTTGGTCTCATATGCCCAAAAAAACACACGACAGACATCTTTCCCCTTGTGAAAATGTGTTAATTTTATTTTTTTAAATTAAAAAGTGTATTTATGTATAGTTTTAAGTTGCACTTTCGTATGTCAGAGGCCGGATAGTGTTTCTGTAGTCTCCTGTCAGGATTAGGGAAGTTATTCAGAATGGCTGCTGAACATCATACTCATAAGTTCATTTTTACGCCATTAGTGACAGTTCCAAGGCACAGGGCTACTTCATATTGTCTGTGTAGCCCCCACTGTCCCCACATGACAGTTCAAAAGTTCAGCCACTTCCTCAAGGGTCTCATCACATTCTCACCACATCTTGCTTTTCAAAGCTTCATACAGACTCTGGCCTGTCAGGGAAAATACCACACAGAGAGGATGACGGAAGGCAGGCTTGCAGGGCTCGGCAGGCCAACAAAGCCGCCTGCCTCCTGGCTCTGTGACTCTCTGGTTAGGAGGGCCTGGAAGATGCTGCTGATATGAAAGGGTGTGTAGTGGTCCAGGCCATGCGTCCAGAGAGAGCACCAATTGATTGTTCTGGAAATTGATGAAGCTCCGGCACAATTAGATTGTGTGACAGCCAGTGCAGGGAGGTGAGAGAGCACACTGCCGCTGGCCGTTGATTAATGGTCAAATCATAAGCGCACCATATTAACTAGAGTTCATCGCTGGGTTAACGTGGGCCAAAAACTAGATTTCCCTGCCGGGTTAAGGTGCACCAAAAACTGGAGTTCATCGCTGGGTTAAGGCTGGGGTTTATTAATAACTTTTCAAGTTCATAACTGTGCACTCTCCTCAAACAATAGCATGGTATTATTTCATTGTAATTGCTACTGTAAATTGGACAGTGCAGTTAGATTAATAAGAATTTAAACTTTCTGACAATATCAGATATATCTATGTCCTGGGAAATGTTCTTGTTACTTACAACTTCATGCTAATCGCATTAGCCTACATTAGCTCAACCATCCCATGGGGGGGGGGGCACCGATCCTGTGGAGGTTTTAAGGTGGTCCAAATAGTTCACCGCTGGGTTGAAGTGGGCCAAAAACTAGAGTTCACCGCTGGGTTGAAGTGGGCCAAAAACTAGAGTTCACCGCTGGGTTGAAGTGGGCCAAAAACTAGAGTTCACCGCTGGGTTGAAGTGGGCCAAAAACTAGAGTTCACCGCTGGGTTGAAGTGGGCCAAAAACTAGAGTTCACCGCTGGGTTGAAGTGGGCCAAAAACTAGAGTTCACCGCTGGGTTGAAGTGGGCCAAAAACTAGAGTTCACCGCTGGGTTGAAGTGGGCCAAAAACTAGAGTTCACCGCTTTGCAAAAACTGTATTTGCCTATACAGTACTATTCTGCCCTTGAGTTGCGTTCCCATGCAAAACTAAACAGATAGCTAACAACTAAGTCTTCAATAAAACTCCCAAGGCGTGACTTTTCTTGAATGAATATATTGAAAACGTTTATGTTGTGAAAAAAACAAATATTTTTCCAAGGCTGAAGCGTGACAAGAAATAACTACATTGAAAGACCTGCAACGTAGCGTTGTTTGTGTAACTGACAGTTAGACTTACAGGTTATGTCGTTGTCTTTTGTTTGAATTGTTTATGTGTCCGCTGTGCGGGGGAAATGATAATACAAGCGGAACTACGTAGCTATTACTGTTGTAACGGGGATCCTTATTGTAGCAACCCACCTTTGGAGGGAAGGCAATCCTGCGCTGCGTTAGCTAAGTTTTCATGTCATCGGGTGTAGTTCATAAAGGTTGAAGAGTGTATGTTAGGATGAAGTGTGAATTCATGCCAGGAATAATAAGTGTGAAGTTTGATTTCCTCCCTTCTGTAATAAGCAGCCAATGAGGTATTTGTTCCTTTATTCATGTGTTAATCTGAACCTGTTATAACGCCGGTTAAACTGTTATGTATGTAAGCACTTCAGAGTTATACCAAGCTAATAAGTCACTCGCAAGATAAGGTTGTAAGAGTGTGCTTAACTGTATTTTTCATTTACTTTATAGTTCTCACGGAAGGTGATAATTCTGACTAAAACTACAGAATAAAGCCGCCAGTTAAAATCAAGGAACGGTTGTGCTCGTGGTTACTGAAGGGAGCTACAGTGAGAACTCAATGCTCTTCACGAGCAAGAGAGAAAGAAGAATCTCATCCAGCTGTAAAACGTCTACAAGATTCCCAATTCCTGGTAGACCCTGTCATCTGCCAGATAAGAGTTTTGCACCTACCTGCAAACTAAGAAGAAAATCTCCACATAAGGAAGCATCGTGAGGCAACATAAGGTCAAGACTAACAGGAAAGTCAGACACGCAAGTACAAGTCAAGGTGTTTGAAGGTGGTCCTAGCCTTGTGAACAGCTAATAAGAGACTTTAAGATTACAATTCGTAAGGACTGGAGATAGTTGTCTATTTCATAAAGACTCTGGTATTATGCATTTGCTCTTTCTATCTTAATGTATCACTGGTATGTGTATTACTGAAAAATATTATCTGATACTTACTAAAAATATATATATAGTCACAAACATTAAGGGTCAGCGTACACCTATTAATTATATATTCACCTGTAAGTTAATAGTGTAATTGTTTGGTAAGGGGTTTGTTCAAGCCTTTGTTACAAGCATTATACATGTTTATACCACGTACTGAGTTTTAAATTACAGTGAATTAGAGTATAAATTACCTACTCACTTATCCAAACCTTAGCTAGAATTGATTTGACTTGATTTAGAATGTCAGAAAGAGGTAGTTTCACTAAAGGTGATAGAGATGGGGTGGGTCAAGTTGAGCAGCTGCAGCAACACCTCGCAAACTTCGAGCTTTCATCAGAACAAACAGAACAGCAGGAAGAGGCCCAGACTGGTGTGGAGTCACTTCGGCCAGTGAATGATGATACAGAGGCTGCTAATGAGATAGCACGACAAGAGCCACGAAAAGGTGAGAGGGTCCGCAGGTTAACTGAAAAGGGCAGAGAACTGCGCAACGAAAGGTGGAGACAGCTCGAACATCGTTTCAGGGTCAGCTATGAGAAGTGGAAGGCTCTGGTAAAGGAAGCAAAACTGTCACTGACAGGCTGTTGCTCTGAAGACCTACTAGAAGACCTCTTAAACAAGATTAGCCATACCTCTACAGAGCTAAACCTTGTCTATGTAAATTTGCGTCAAATCGACATTCCCGACAACGATATACGACGCAGAGTTGATACTTGTGAAGCAGTTACAATGTCTATTATCAAGACTGTAAGGTGTCATTTAAAAGGCAGGGAAGAAGGTCAAAGTAACCAGATAGAGTTGCACTGGAAGGACAGCAATTCCTTGTGCATGTCTGAACTCTCACATAAGTCAAGTCTCAACTATCAGCCCTCAAGTGCTTCCTCCCAGTCTCAAAGCAACTCAAAGGTCAACTCCAGACGCTCAAGCGTGTCATCTGTCAAGAGACAAGAGGCTGCGGCGGAAGTTGCTGCTAACCAAGCAGCTTTAGAAGTAATGGTTAAGCAAGAACGCCAACTAGAAGAGCTTCAGCGACTCGAAGATGAAGATAAGAAGAGGACAGCGGAGCAAGAAGCTGAGGCTGTGAAACGCAGCTTAGAAGAAGCTAGGCTGCGAGTCAAGTTAGAGGTAGAAAATGCTGCCAGACGAAGGACACTAGAAGACAAGCGTAGAGAGTTAGAGCGCCTAGAAGTGCTCAAGAAACTAAATGCTGCCAAGGCGCGAATGCAAGTGTATGAGCAAGATGAAAACTCAGAGGACGAGAAGAGAGAACTACTCTCTAACTGCAAATCTGTGAAAGAAGTCACGCACAGAAGTGGCTCATTTCACAGTCTCTCACCACAACATGTTGTGACAACCACACAGCAAGAAGATGGCACCAAGACCATGTTCAGGTTACTAGCGGAATCAATCAGTGAAAGCCGCCTCCCCATACCAGAACCAGTAACATTCAATGGAGAACCACTCTCGTTCACTGATTGGAAGGTCTCTTTTCAGACTCTGATAGACAGGAAGAACATACCAGCAACTGAGAAGATATATTACTTGAGAAAATATATTGGTGGGCCTGCCAAGAAAGCCATCGAAAGTTACTTTATGTTAGGAACAGAGTCAGCCTACTATGCTGCATGGACCATTCTTGAAGAAAGGTACGGAAACAAATTCCTCATCGCCAAGTCCTTCAGAGATAAGCTCAATGCATGGCCTAAGATAGGATCCAAGGACAGTCTTGAACTTAGAGACCTTGTAGACTTTCTTCGCAGCTGTGAGGCTGCTATGTCTCAGAATAAGGGCCTGGAGGTGCTTAATGACTGTAATGAAAACCAAAAGATCCTCGCTAAACTTCCAGATTGGCTAACTTCAAGATGGAATAGAAAGGTCATAGACATCTTAGAAGAAACTGAGATCTTTCCAAGCTTCAGTCAGTTTGTGAAGTTTCTCTCGAGAGAAGCAAAGATCGCTTGCAATCCTGTGACATCCCTTCATGCTTTGAAACCAAGCGAAGATGGAAAACCTAAGACGCCAAGGATTCAAAGCCCCGGAGCAAGGGTATTAGCAACTAACTCTGATGAGAAAGATACTGTTACTAGTTGTGTCTTCTGTGAGAAGTCAGGTCACAGTCTCCACAAATGCTGGAAGTTCATGGATAAGACCACCGCAGAGCGACAGAAGTTTGTTCAAGAGAATAAATTGTGCTTTGGCTGTTTAAGGCCTGGGCATCGCTCAAAAGATTGTGATAACAGGAACACCTGCGACACGTGTCAGAGGAGGCATCCATCCTGCCTGCATGAAGATCGTACTAAAGAAAGGTTATGGGATAGGAAGACCTCACAAGATAAGGGGACAAGAGCGGCAAGTGAGGCCATATCTAACAGAGTCGTAAGGGACATTAACAACACTCACACCTCCACAATCATTCCAGTATGGGTGTCAACCACAAGTGAGCCAGATCATGAAGTTCTTGTGTATGCACTTCTTGACACCCAGAGCGACACCACTTTTATCCTTGAAGAGACAACAAAGGCTCTCAATACAAGGAAGGAGCCAGTCCAACTGAAACTCTCTACAATGGCTTCAAGGAATACCATTGTGTCCTGCCAGAAGCTGTCTGGTTTGCAGGTTAGAGGGCTTTACTCGGAGAAGAGAATCCCTCTGCCAACGACCTACTCGAGAGAGTTTATTCCTGCAAACAGAGATCATATTCCTACTCCAGAGACTGCAAGAGCATGGTCTCATCTTGAACACATTGCAGAGGAGATTGCTCCTCAACAGAGCTGTGATGTCGGTCTCTTAATTGGCTACAACTGCTCCCAGGCTCTCCTTCCAAGAGAAATTGTGTCTGGTAAGGGAAATCAGCCTTTGCTCAGAGAACAGATCTTGGCTGGAGCATAGTCGGCTATGGAAATCCATGTATCGACTATGGCGACCCTATTGGAGTGAGTCATCGGGTTATCGTTAGACAGGTGATGCCAAGCCTTCAATCTTCTTCCAACCTCACAAATCAAGTACACTATGTTTGTAGAACACGTGTAAGAGAGGTAATCACAACACTGGACATTATCAAGACGCTTGAATCTGACTTCAACGAGAGAGCTGCAGAAGAGGACCTCATATCTCAAGAGGATATCCGGTTCCTGAAGAAAATGAAAGAGGGCATCAGATGTAAGGACAATGGACATTATGAGATGCCGCTGCCGTTTAAGGAAGAAAGACCCAATCTGCCGAACAATAAAACATGTGCAGTTCACCGACTCAAGTGCCTGGAAAGGAGGCTAAGGAGAGACAAGCAGTACTACAAGGACTACACAGCATTCATGGAAGAGACTATAGCTTGTGGAGATGCTGAGAAGGTCTCTAAAGAGGAAATTAACAAGCATCCAGCATGGTACATCCCGCACCATGGGGTTTATCACCCACAAAAGCCTGGGAAGATACGAGTCGTCTTTGACTGCTCAGCTAAGTTTCGAGAGACGTCCTTGAATGATCATCTCCTTACCGGTCCAGAGTTGACAAACACATTGCTGGGCATCCTTTGTCGTTTTCGTAAGGGGCCAGTTGCAATCATGTGTGACGTAGAGCGCATGTTCCACCAGTTTCATGTGAAAGCAGAAGACCAAGATTATCTACGGTTCCTTTGGTGGGAGAACGGAGATCTAGAGTCTCAACCCTCAGTGTATCGTATGAAGGTCCACTTGTTCGGCGCAGCTTCATCTCCTGGTTGCGCCAACTATGGTCTCAAACATCTTGCTGCCGAAGGACGAGGAAGCTTCAGCGAGAAGTCTATCCAGTTCATAGAAAGGAACTTTTATGTTGATGATGGGTTGACGAGCGTATCGTCTGAAGCTGAGGCAGCCCAGCTGGTGAAAGAAGCAAGAGAGCTTTGCAGCATCGGCAAACTTCGGTTGCACAAGTTTATTTCTAACAGCAAGGAAGTTATAGCCACAATTCCCAAGGAAGAACGTGCCAAGGGTGCAAAAGACCTGGATATGGCTCTGGGTGAACCACACACGGAGAGAGCGCTTGGTGTACTGTGGTGTGTCGCATCAGACGAGTTCCAGTTTAGAGTAGTTGTCAAGGAACGCCCACTCACAAGAAGAGGAGTGTTGTCTACAGTAGCCTCTGTATATGATCCGCTTGGGTTTGTGGCACCCTTTGTCCTGGCGGGGAAGCAGATCTTGCAGCGGATGTGTCGTGACAAAATCGACTGGGATGACCCCTTCCAGATGACCTACGTTCCCAGTGGGAATTCTGGCTCCAAGGTCTACAAAACTTGTCTGGGGTAAGGATCCAACGAAGCTACTTGCCATCAAGTTTCAAGGAGGTGCAGAGTTATGAGCTCCATCACTTCTCTGATGCTAGTACCTCAGGTTATGGAGAGTGCTCATACCTCAGAACAATCAGCACCGCAGGAGAAGTTCATTGCTCCCTAGTTATGGGGAAGTCGAGAGTCGCCCCCTCCAAGGTTACGACCATACCACGACTGGAACTTTCAGCAGCGGTGGTAGCTGTTCGAACAAGTGACATGCTCAAAAAGGAGCTAGAGATACAAGGTCTACAGGAATACTTCTGGACCGACTCGAAGGTAGTTCTTGGCTACATCAACAATGAAGCCAGAAGATTCCACGTCTTTGTAGCTAACCGTATTCAACGCATTAAGCAAAGCACAGATCCCGAACAATGGAGATATGTGACCTCTGAAGAGAATCCTGCGGATCATGTTTCCAGAGGTCTCACATCAGAACAGCTCATGGCTTCCAACTGGTTCAGAGGTCCAGACTTTCTTTGGCATGAAGAACTTCCCAAAGGACAAGTCAAGGGGGAAGAGTTCTCAGACAATGATCCAGAGCTGAAATCCCTGGTCCATGATACCCAAGCAAAGGAAGAAAGATCATTACTAGATCACCTTCATAAGTTCTCAGACTGGGCAAGAGTGTCAAAAGCTATTGTAAAAGCTATTGCCAGGCTCAAACGACATGTCAAGGAAGCCATAGGCTTAAAATTGAGGTCCAGTGAAGCTACAAGCATAGAAGAAAGGAGAGAGGCAGAGCTCACCATTATAAAGATGGTTCAAGAAGCAGCCTTCTCCCATGAGATTCACAACCTCAGGCACCAGAAACACATCAAGACCAAAGATAAAGCAAGCAAGTTGCATAAATTGAGTCCATTTCTGGATGAGCAAGGTATCCTCAGGGTGGGAGGTCGCTTGGCTCATGCAACTCTTCATTCCCATGTGAAGCATCCCGCAATCCTGCCAAGAGATAGCCACTTGTCAGTGCTGCTCGTCAAGCACTATCATGAAAGAGTACGACACCAAGGACGTGGAATGACGATCAATGAGCTGCGATCTAACGGTATATGGATCCTAGGATGCAGCAATGCAGTTTCCTCTCACATCTACAAATGTGTGAAATGCAGGAAATTCAGAAGATGTACAGAAGGGCAAAGGATGGCCGGGTGAGAAGATTCAAGTTACTGATCAGCGACTCAACCCTAGATGAGAGAGGTAAACGCATCACCAAACCCACCTATCTGGAGAGGCCCATCCATAAGACAGTCACCCTCCTGGAAGCCGATCAAGAAACCTGCAGACCCCTTTCACAGAAATCACCGGTGATTGGTGGGAGTGTAACTGACAGTTAGACTTACAGGTTATGTTGTCTTTTGTTTGAATTGTTTATGTGTCCGCTGTGCGGGGGAAATGATAATACAAGCGGAACTACGTAGCTATTACTGTTGTAACGGGGATCCTTATTGTAGCAACCCACCTTTGGAGGGAAGGCAATCCTGCGCTGCGTTAGCTAAGTTTTCATGTCATCGGGTGTAGTTCATAAAGGTTGAAGAGTGTATGTTAGGATGAAGTGTGAATTCATGCCAGGAATAATAAGTGTGAAGTTTGATTTCCTCCCTTCTGTAATAAGCAGCCAATGAGGTATTTGTTCTTTTATTCATGTGTTAATCTGAACCTGTTATAACGCCGGTTAAACTGTTATGTATGTAAGCACTTCAGAGTTATACCAAGCTAATAAGTCACTCGCAAGATAAGGTTGTAAGAGTGTGCTTAACTGTATTTTTCATTTACTTTATAGTTCTCACGGAAGGTGATAATTCTGACTAAAACTACAGAATAAAGCCGCCAGTTAAAATCAAGGAACGGTTGTGCTCGTGGTTACTGAAGGGAGCTACAGTTTGTAGCTGCTCTATGCGTGCAAAACAAATTCTGAACTTCCCGTTTGCGTTGTCTTTCTAAGTACCAGAAAGCGCCACTAGGGGTAAATAACACCATTGAACACAATGAAAATCCAATTTAACCATTGTAATAAAATAATCTGTTACCTTCTAACAGGATGGCAGCACAAGTACTGTAATACAGAAATATATGCCAATACAGTACTGTAATATATGCCAATACAGTACTGTAATATATGCCAATACAGTACTGTAATATATGCCAATACAGTACTGTAATATATGCCAATACAGTACCATAATATATTCCATTTAAATAGCAGGCGCTTTTATCCGAGTGACAACAGTGAGTCCACACATTTTGGTATGGTCTTTTTGGCCTTCCTGTGACATCGGGTGGTGTAGGTGTCCTGCAGGGCAGGTAGTTTGCCCCCGGTGATGCGTTGTGCAGACCTCACTACCTTCTGGAGAACCTTACGGTTGTGGGTGGAGCAGTTGCCATACCTGGCGGCGATACAGCCCGACAGGATGCTCTCGATTGTTCATCTGGCAAAGTTTGTGAGTGTTTTTGGTGACAAGCCAACTTTCTTCAGCATCCTGAGGTTGAGGAGGCACCACTGTTGTGCCTTCTTCACCACACTGTCTGTGTGGGTGGACCGTTTCAGTTTGTCTGTGATGTGTATACCCAGGAACTTAAAACTTTCCACCTTCTCCACTGCTGTCCCTTCGAGGTAGATGCCTCTGCTCCCTCTGCTGTTTCCTGAAGTCCACGATCATCTCCTTTGTTATGTTGACGTTGAGTGTGAGATTGTTTTCCTGACACCACACTCCGAGGGCCCTCACCTCCTCCCTGTAGGATGTTTCGTCGTTTTTGGTAATGAAGCCTACCACTGTAGTATCGTCTGCAAACTTGATGATTGAGTTGGAGGCGTGAATGGCAACGCAGTCATGGGTGAACAGGGAGTGGAGGAGAGGGCTGAGAACACACCCTTGTGGGGCCCCAGTGTTGAGGATCAGCGGGGTGGAGATGTTGTTTCCTACCCTCACCACCTGGGGGCAGCCCGTCAGAAAGCATGGACCCAGTTGCACAGGGCGGGCTCGAGACCCAGGATCTGGAGCTTAATGACGAGTTTACAGGGTACTATGGTGTTAAATTCTGAGCTGCAATCAATGAACAGCATTCTTACATAAGTATTCCTCCTGTCCAGATGGGTTATGGCAGTGTGCAGTGTGGTTGCGATTACATCGTCTGTGGACCTATTGGGGCGGTAAGCAAATTGGAGTGGGTCTAGGGTGTCAGGTAGGGTGAAGTTGATATGATAATTGACTAGTCTCTCAAAGCACTTCATGATGACGGAAGTGAGTGCTACTGGGCGATAGTCATTTAGCTCAGTTACCTTAGCTTTCTTGGGAACAGGAACAATGGTGGCCCTCTTGAAGCATGTGGGAACAGCAGACTGGGATAGGGATTGATTGAATATGTCCATAAACACACCAGCCAGAAGGTCTGCGCATGCTCTGAGGAGGTGGCTGGTGATGCCGTCTGGACCGGCAGCCTTGCGAGGGTTAACACTTTTAAATGTTTTACTCAAGTTGGCTGCGGTGAAGGAGAGCCCACAGGTTTTGGTAGCGGGCCGTGTCAGTGCAAGCAAGGTGCGAGCAAAGAAGTTGTTTAATTTGTCTGGGAGCAAGACATCGGTGTCCGCGACGGGGCTGGTTTTCTTTTTGTAGTCCGTGATTTACTGTAGACCCTACCACATACGTCTCGTGTCTCAGCCGTTTAATTGAGACTCTACTTTGTCTCTATACTGACACTTAGCTTGTTTGATTTCCTTGCGGAGGGAATAGCTACACTGTTTGTATTCGGTCATGTTTCCAGTCACCTTGCCATGATTAAAAGCAGTGGATTGCACTTTCAGTTTTGAATGCTGCCATCAATCCACAGTTTCTGGTTGGGGAAGGATTTAATAGTCACCGTGGGTACCACATCACCGATGCACTTGCTAATAAACTCGCTCACCGAATCAGCATATACATAAATGTTATTGATGATGCTACCTACATGTACAAATTACCTTGACTAACCTGTACCCCCGCACATTGATTTGGTACTGGTACCCCCTTGTATAAAGCCTCGTTAAAGTTATGTTAAAGTGTTATTTGTTTTATTTTTGTACTTTATTTTATAAACTCTTTTTCTTGAACAGCATTGTTGGTTAAGGGCTTGTAAGTAAGCATTTCATGTTAAGGTTGTATTCGGCGCATGTGACAAATACAATTTTATTTTATTTGACGTTCTATACGATTCTATGCTTCTAACTTTGTGGCAACAGTTTAGGGAAGGCCCTTTCCTGTTTCAGCATGACAATGCTCCTGTGCACAAAGTGAGGTCCATATAGAAATGGTTTATCGAGAATGGTGTGGAAGAACTTGACTGGCATGCACAGCGTCCTGACCTCAACCCCATCGAACACCTTTGGGATGAATTGGATCACCAACTGCGAGCCAGACCTTTTCACCCAACATCAGAACCTGACCTCACTAACGCTCTTGTGGCTGAATGGAAGCAAGTCCCCGCAGCAATGTTCCAACATCTAGTGGAAAGCCTTCACAGAAGATTGGAGGCTGTTATAGCAGCAAACGGGGGACCAACTCCATATTAATGCCCATGATTTTGGAATGAGATGTTCGACGAGCAGGTGTCCACATATTTTAGTCTTAAGCAAATCTACTTTGAAACAAATGTATACACCTCACACACAAGGTTATGGCCTTTAAAAAATAATACACCTGTACCATGTCAGATACAGAGTTGGGATTTCTTTAAAAACAAAATGGTTTGCCTCCCACAATTACTCATCACAGAAGACTGAAATATAACGTAACTGCTTGACATAGAAACATCAGATTTTAATTGTTTAAAAAAAATAATCTTTATGAATGATGATATTATGAAATATATTAAGAACCGTCCACCCATGAGGCTAAAGAGGGCGCTTTTGCTAATTGACTGCAGGAAAGGAGAGAGGTCTGGGAGAGTAGATTAGAGTATAGTAGAGCTGGTTAGAGTAGAGTAGAGTAGAGCTGATTAGAGTAGAGTAGAGCTGATTAGAGTAGAGCTGAGTAGAGTAGAGTAGAGTAGAGCTGATTAGTGTAAAGTAGAGCTGACTAGAGTAGAGTAGAGCTGATTAGAGTAGCATAGAGTTGATTAGAGTAGAGCTGAGTAGTTGCGCTGATTAGAGTAGAGTAGAGCTGACTAGAGTAGAGTAGAGTAGAGCTGATTAGAGTAGCATAGAGTTGATTAGAGTAGAGCTGAGTAGAGTTGCGCTGATTAGAGTAGAGTAGAGTAGAGCTGAGTAGAGTAGAGCCGATTAGAGTAGAGTAGAGCTGATTAGAGTAGCGTAGAGTAGAGTAGAGTAGAGTAGAGCTGATTAGAGTAGCGTAGAGTAGAGCTGATTAGAGTAGCGTAGAGTAGAGCTGATTCGAGTAGTGTAGAGCTGATTAGTGTAGAGTAGAGCTGATTAGAGTAGCATAGAGTTGATTAGAGTAGAGCTGATTAGAGTAGCGTAAAGCTGATTAGAGTAGAGTAGAGCTGAGTAGAGTTGCGCTGATTAGAGTATAACAGAACAGAGTAGAGTAGAGAATAGAGCTGATTAGAGTAGAGTAGAGTAGAGCTGATTGGAGTAGAGCTGATTAGAGTAGAGTAGAGCTGATTAGAGTATAGTAGAGCTGATTAGAGTACAGCTGAGTAGAGTGGAGTAGAGCTGATTAGAGTTGAGTAGAGCTGAGTAGAGTAGAGCTGAGTAGAGCAGAACACTGTAGAGAAAAGTAGAGTAGAGTTGATTGGAGTAGAGCTGGGGAGAGTAGAGCTGAGTAGAGTGGAGTAGAGCTGATTAGAGTAGAGCTGATTAGAGTAGAGTATAGCTGAGTAGAGTAGAACACAGTAGAGCAGAGTAGAGTAGAGCCAGGTTAGGAGGATTTAGATTCCATACACACATCAGTGATCTAATGTGGGGAGCTCTTCCCCCTAGTGGATTAGAACTGTAGTGGTATGCAAAGATGCTCAACACAAATTATGAAGGATTTTTTTGCTCCTAATGAGCTAAATGCTAGTGTTAGTATAATTTCCAATGTGGTAGAAGCAACACCAGTTTTATTTTCAGTGGGAGTAGAAGCAACAGTGATGATAGTAGTGGTAGTAGAAGCAACAGTGATGATAGTAGTGGTAGTAGAAGCAACAGTGATGATAGTGGTGGAAGTGACAGTGGAATTGGTCATTTGTACAGGTACATTTACATTACATTTAAGTCATTTAGCAGACGCTCTTATCCAGAGCGACTTACAAATTGGTGCATTCACCTTATGACATCGAGTGGAACAGCCACTTTACAATAGTGCATCTAAATCTTTTAAGGGGGGTGAGAAGGATTACTTTATCCTATCCTAGACAAATACCCTTCTACATATACTGAATATGCTTCATATTTATGATATTGATGCGTATGTTTATTGCTTGTTACTTTAAGGGACTTTGGGGGGAATTTTGGGAAAGGTTATTAACATTGCAGCTGTACTATGGTATTACAGTGAGCCAAGCCTGTGTAAGTTTGTTGTGTTGAGCACTGGTGTTGGGACATTCTGTTTTTGTTACTGTTTCTGTTACTGTGAACTATTCTACACAGTGGGGTCTGTTCTGGCGGGCTGATTTCCTGCTGCTCAGCAGTTTCCCAGCCGAGTCTCCAGGGGCCACAGGGGGACGTATGACTGGGCCGTGCAGAACTGAGGTAGTCACTCAGAGAGAGCGTTCCCCAACAGACACATCCCCTTGACGTCCTTCCTTCTGGCATGTTCATGTCCACTGCCCTCCCCCACCTCTCCTCTCCTCTCCTCCCTTCTCCTCTCCTCAGCTTGGCAACACACATAGGGTGAAATGCCCAACGTTCTCCTGTACATCCGGCTTCATATTCAGAAGTGGAGACTGTGAAACAGGTGTGCACATGTTGCCACAAGGACAAAATTGACATTTCTGCTCTTGCATCCTCAGCAAAGCTTCCGCGATGACATAACATGTCACCACCCACTAGTACATACCATGTCTGAAACACTCGCTTAGCATTTACTGCACGAGGTGATGAATAAGGCTGTCTGCAATGTAATGATGGAAGGTGTATTTCCTATGTTTTATTACATCTTTATTTAACTAGGCAAGTCAGTTAAGAACAAATTCTTAGTTACGATGCAAAATAGATTATCAAAGCAAACATCTATGCTATAAAACCTCTCCATAAAAGGACTCACTGTCAAGGATCTTGCAATATATGCTGGTTTCCATTTGATGGAATTTAAAGCAGGATCAAAATATTAATTAAGAGACAAAGTCTTGAAAGAGTGCAATCTATTTGAGTTTCCACTTCCATTCTGTATACTCAGTCTTGTTGTCAAGGACGAACATGGTACAACATCAGTAGCATTAGCATCGGTTGTTTTGTTGTCACAGTCAATGTGTCTTAGCCATAGCATCTGCAGTCATGGTAACCCTGCAGTCATTCATCGTTGCCAACAGCAGACTAACTGCTGTTTCTGATTTACGGAGAAGACGGCACATGTTTTCTGAACCTGTCTGAGATAATGAATAATGCTTATAACAAATGTTACTGTATGTTCATTAGGTAATAAAAACGGGTAGACAGTTTACAAGACACATTTACAGTAGGTTTTATGTCGTGACTGAACATGTGTGTGGAACCAGATGAAGAGTAATTATACTTATTCTGAAATGAGCAGTTTGTGTGGTGTTTCTCCCTTCTGTGCCGTGGGCAATGCAGAGCATTGTTTTTTGGTGAGCATGAATGCTGACCTCTGACCTGTCAAATGGCCCCTCCAACCCCACTGAAAGTTCACAGGAGGGTCAGTGAGTCCCATGCCTCTCTCTACAGACACTGTATGGATGGAGGCTCCACCCCCTCAGGCCAGAGGCTCATACTTCCACACATCCATAGCCTACGTACATATCCTGCTGTCTACTATACATCTTACAATGAGATCAGCTTTCACATTTACATGATACTGAGAATAGAAGTCAGATCTCGCCTTCAATGTATTGTTCACTTTTTGCCTCCTCACTTTTAGTCGACATCTAGGGTCAGATTCCAGGACACAGATTAATCCTAGTCCTGGACTAAAACACATGCTCAGTGGAGAATCTCTGTCTAGGAA
The DNA here is from genome assembly GCF_023373465.1 of Oncorhynchus keta. Taxonomy (NCBI): domain Eukaryota; kingdom Metazoa; phylum Chordata; class Actinopteri; order Salmoniformes; family Salmonidae; genus Oncorhynchus; species Oncorhynchus keta. The sequence goes on along the minus strand of NC_068427.1, from coordinate 46,711,649 downwards.
ACCGGCACTCAATGTCACAGGCTTTTACGGTAAATACAAAACTGACAGAGATTCATTTTTCAATGTTTAATTTCTGTATCATTGGAGATAAGTGAAGACGTTTATCGCGAAGAACAATGTGCTTGGCTGGGACATTTACCATAATATCTGCTGGGCTGGGCTATCTACCATACACTCTTAGTAAAAAAGTAAAAAAAATTCCCTACAGGAGAACCCTTTTTGGTTCCAGGTAGAAGAACCCTTTTTGGTTTCAGGTAGAACCCTATTGAATTCCATGTAGAATCCACTGTGGAAAGAGTTCTACATGAAACCCAAGCTGAAGAACCCTTTTATGTTCTAGATAGCACATTTTCTCTAAGAGTGTAATGGGAGAAATCCTTCTCATGCATTAATTAATACACTATATGATTGAATTCAATCTCTCTTCTTGTGTGATTTGAATCATCTCGGTGTTGTGTTGTAGGGTAGTGCATGCCAGCCTGTTTTGCTGGGCCCGAATGGTTTGTTTAGGATCTGATTGGGCGAGGGTGTTGCTTGGTGATGGAGAGGATCATGATGATTACTATGACATCATTACACGTGTGTTCAGGCTCAACACATCAATCTTCAGACGCAGTACAGACACTCCTGAGATGAATGAATTGTTCATTTCTGAGTTCAGAGCCAGGTCACAGACGTGTATCCCCAGATATCAGAGGAGCACAGCAGGTAAACAAAGGGACTTACACAACTCATTTTTCTTGCTTTCATTTTTTCTTTATTTGCCGTATCAAATGACTTGTCAAAATATTTCACTTAAAGGTCTAATCTATCATGAAAGGTTTAAGATAAACATTACATTCCGATTTATGACACTATCAAACATCTTGCTTTACAAAATGATAGAGATAGATTCAAATAAATCCCACAAATAAAAATCAGCACAATGGCTAATATAGTAGCGGCCATGCTAACTACACAAATATAGTAGCTGTGTGGCCATGCTAACTACACAAATATAGTAGCTGTGTGGCCATGCTTATTATACTAATATAGTAGCTGTGTGGCCATGCTAATTATACTAATATAGTAGCTGTGTGGCCATGCTAATTATACTAATATAGTAGCTGTGTGGCCATGCTAACTACACAAATATAGTAGCTGTGTGGCCATGCTTATTATACTAATATAGTAGCTGTGTGGCCATGCTAATTATACTAATATAGTAGCTGTGTGGCCATGCTAATTATACTAATATAGTAGCTGTGTGGCCATGCTAATTATACTAATATAGTAGCTGTGTGGCCATGCTAACTATACTAATATAGTAGCTGTGTGGCCATGCTAACTACACTAATATAGTAGCTGTGTGGCCATGCTAACTATACTAATATAGTAGCTGTGTGGCCATGCTAATTATACTAATATAGTAGCTGTGTGGCCATGCTAACTACACTAATATAGTAGCTGTGTGGCCATGCTAATTATACTAATATAGTAGCTGTGTGGCCATGCTAACTATACTAATATAGTAGCTGTGTGGCCATGCTAACTATACTAATATAGTAGCTGTGTGGCCATGCTAACTATACTAATATAGTAGCTGTGTGGCCATGCTAACTATACTAATATAGTAGCTGTGTGGCCATGCTAACTATACTAATATAGTAGCTGTGTGGCCATGCTAACTATACTAATATAGTAGCTGTGTGGCCATGCTAACTATACTAATATAGTAGCTGTGTGGCCATGCTAACTACACTAATATAGTAGCTGTGTGGCCATGCTAATTATACTAATATAGTAGCTGTGTGGCCATGCTAACTATACTAATATAGTAGCTGTGTGGCCATGCTAACTATACTAATATAGTAGCTGTGTGGCCATGCTAACTGTACTAATATAGTAGCTGTGTGGCCATGCTAACTATACTAATATAGTAGCTGTGTGGCCATGCTAACTGTACTAATATAGTAGCTGTGTGGCCATGCTAACTACACTAATATAGTATCTAATATAGTAGTTTTGGCCATGCTAACTAGCTGTGTGGCCATGCTAACTAACAAATATAGTATACTATACTAATATAGTAGATGTGTGGCCATGCTAACTGTACTAATATAGTAGCTGTGTGCCCATGCTAACTATACTAATATAGTAGCTGTGTGGCCATGCTAACTATACTAATATAGTAGCTGTGTGGCCATGCTAACTATACTAATATAGTAGCTGTGTGGCCATGCTAACTAACTAATATAGTAGCCCTCTAACTATACTAATATAGTAGCCCATGCTAACTCCACTAATATAGTAGCTGTGTGGCATCTAACTGCACAAATATAGTAGCTGTGTGGCCATGCTAACTATACTAATATAGTAGCTGTGTGGCCATGCTCAGAGTACTAATATAGTAGCTGTGTGGCCATGCTAACTATACTAATATAGTAGCTGTGATGCTAACGCTAATATAGTAGCTGTGTGGCCATGCTAACTATACTAATATAGTAGCTGTTTCATGCAACCGTACTAATATAGTAGCTGTGTGGCCACTAACTAGTACTAATATAGTAGCTGTGTGGCCATGCTAACTATACTAATATGAGCCTGGCCATGCTCTATACTAATATAGTTCCGTGTGGCCATGCTAACTATACTAATATAGTAGCTGTGTGGTCAACATGCATACTAATATAGTAACTGTGTGGCCATGACTATTAATATAGTAGCTGTGTGGCCCCTATACTAATATAGTAGCTGTGTGGCCATGCTAACTATACTAATATAGTAGCTGTGTGGCCATGCTAACTGTACTAATATAGTAGCTGTGTGGCCATGCTAACTATACTTCTGCCATGCATCAACAACAGTCACTAATATAGTAGCTGTGTGGCCATGCTAAAGCTAATATAGTAGCTGTGTGGCCATGCTAACTATACTAATATAGTAGCGCATGCTAACACTAATATAGTAGCTGTGTGGCCATGCTAACTATACTAATATAGTAGCTGTTGCAGCTAACTAGCTAATATAGTAGCTGTGTGGCCATGCTAACTACTAATATAGTAGGTCTCTAACTACACAAATATAGTAGCTGTGTGGCCATGCTAATTATACTAATATAGTAGATGTGTGGCCATGCTAACTATACTAATATAGTAGCTGTGTGGCCACTAACTATACTAATATAGTAGCTGTGTGGCCATGCTAACTATACTAATATAGTAGCTGTGTTCACTATACTAATATAGTAGCTGTGTGGCCATGCTAACTATACTAATATAGTAGCTGTGTGGCCATGCTAACTGTACTAATATAGTAGCTGTGTGGCCATGCTAACTGTACTAATATAGTAGCTGTGTGGCCATGCTATACTAATATAATTATGCTACTAATATAGTAGCTGTGTGGCCATGCTAACTATACTAATATAGTAGCTGTGTGGCCATGCTAACTATACTAATATAGTAGCTGTGTGGCCATGCTAACTATACTAATATAGTAGCTGTGTGGCCATGCTAACTGGCCATGCTACTAATATAGTAGCTGTGTGGCCATGCTAACTATACTAATATAGTAGCATGCTAACTATACTAATATGTAGCCATGCTAACTATACTAATATAGTAGCTGTGTGGCCATGCTAACTGTACTAATATAGTAGCTGTGTGGCCATGCTAACTATACTAATATAGTAGCTGTGTGGCCATGCTAACTGTACTAATATAGTAGCTGTGTGGCCATGCTAACTATACTAATATAGTAGCTGTGTGGCCATGCTAACTGTACTAATATAGTAGCTGTGTGGCCATGCTAATCATAGCAATACATTGTTGATGTAGATGAACATGAATCTGGTTTTGCTTCTGTGCTCTAACTGATATTACAACTCTACTTAGGGTCCATTATATTTGAACTTCACACATGCCACTTCTCATAGCTGTCTGGGGAAAATGCAGGTACAGTCTAAGATCTGTCCCCTCACTGTACTACACTGTACTATTATACTGTACTGTGCTATATTGTACTACACTATACTGTACTGTACTATAATGTGCTTTACTAGGTTGTACTATACTATACTGCACTATACTGTACTATACTATACTGTACTATGCTATACCATACTGTACTGTGCTGTGCTGTGCTGTACTGTACTGTACTGTACTGTAATGTACTGTTCTGTACTGTACTGTTCTCTACTATACTCTACTGTACTGTACTATACTGTTCTCTACTGTACTATACAAATCTTTACTGTGCTGTACTATACTGTACTATACTCTGCTATACTATGCTGTACTGTATTACACTGTACTGTACTGCACTGTACTATACTATATTGTACTATGCTATACTGCACTGCACTGCACTGCACTGCACTGTACTGTACTGTACTATACTATACTATACAATACTGTACTGTACTGTGCTGTGCTGTACTGCACTGTTCTCTACTATACTCTACTGTACTGTACTATACTGTTCTCTACTATACTATACGATACTGTACTGTACGGTTCTGTTCTCTACTATACTATACGATACTGTACTGTACTGTTCTGTTCTGTACTATACTATACTATACGGTACTGTACTGTACTGTACTGTACTGTACTGTACTGTGCTGTGCTGTACTGCACTGTACTCTACTGTACTATACTGTTCTCTACTATACTATACGATACTGTACTGTACTGTACTGTTCTGTTCTGTACTATACTGGACATCCAATTTAGCTGACAGATAGACTGAAGGTGTAAGAAACGCACAATTTACCCACCTCATGCTCCTCACCATGCGCTGTAATCTTTACAAAGTATCTCCAGCGGATGTGAAACGGATCATTAGTTGTGTGCCAGTGGAAGAGGCAGTGTTGTCAGCTACCCCTCATTACTGTAGTGCTGGTGGGAGTGCCAACGTCATTAACATGACTGTCATTAGCGCTGTCCTAAACCTCATGTAGAACTTAGTCCTGGAGAGATGAATGAATCTCCTCTCAGCATCATCACACTGTCTGGCTGATAGCGTATAGTATATGCCATCAACACCATTGAGGCGTGCCTGACAGTAACTGAACTGCCTGGAGTGGTGGAAGTAACAGATGATCTGGTCAGACTTGTAAACCCCCCCTCCCCAACTAAACGTTGGGGGAATTTCTGCATTTCTGAGTTTAGCGGTATTCTCTTAATATGTAAAACTGTTGGTCATTTCTCAAAACCACTGCGCTAAGTAAGGATATACAGTAGAACTGTTCTTGACTAATTAGGTGGTGTCGTGTCTTTGGCTATGCCGGATTAAGTGATATGACATGCTATTCTATAAAATCATTTTTCAGTAATTAATATCACCTGATTGAGCTAATCATGTAAATATAATTAACTAGAGAGTCGGGCACCACAAAATAATATTTATAGAGCTGTTATCTTCCGAATAAACTCTTAAAGACCTAGTAATATTTTACATCAATAGCAGTCAATATCAATCGTCATCTTACTTCAGTCTCATCTGAAAGTTGTAAATTCTTGGTTATCTGCAAGAACCCTGGCTAACAATTTGAATCAGCAATACAAAATTGGGTTGAATTATTTATTTACTAAATACCTAACTAATCACACAGAATTACACATACACATAATTAAATCATAACTTGATTACAAATTATGTCATAAAGGAAAACGTCTCTAGCGGGCGGAACAGATATGACAGCTTGTTACACAAAAGAAAAGGAGCGGGGTTTGAGTGAAAGAGCAGGAAGACTGAGGAACAAAGGGAAGAAGCTGGGCTATCGTAAATACAGTATCTTATGCATTCTAAATTACCGCCCATTTGGAAAAGGAAAAAGCAAAAAATATTTACTCTGAGCTGCGCTTCGGTAGGTTGGTGGTAGATGGAAGGTCGTGTTGCCAAGCCGAGTCCTTTGAAGAATGTCTCTGTTTGTCAATTGGATACGTTGTAGTAACGTCGTTGGGTGATATATGGGATACTCTGTCTGTCCTACATCCCCGGAACAGCAAGTTCTATTGTCGTCAAGGGCTTATATAGGAAGGGAGTGGAGGGCGTGTTTAAAAAGTTTTATAGCCCATGTCCCTTCACAGGGCGGGCCACTGATTGAGCAGCCCTATCTTATGAAAACCCACATCTCACATTTTAGAAGCTAAAATCACATTTCATCCCATCACAAATAATTTCATATTCAAACATTTAAATTGAACAACAATTCCATGTGAATCCGAAAACTCTGATGTGTAGACTTTCCACTGTAGAGTTTATGTCATCTTATCATTGATGAGAATGTCTCATATGACAACCAAACTGACATCATATTCATTAACTACCACTGCATATGTTCAATTGGTCGGATTACCAGAATATAGTTAATTTCCCCCCACCTTCTGATGTTCCCAGAATTCTCTATGTTAACCAAGGGTTTTGCAAATGTAACCTCAGTAGGGTAGAGAGAGGAAAAAGGGGGGAAGAGGTATTTATGACTGTCATAAACCTACCCCCCAGGCCAACGTCATGACAGTGGGTAGGAGACCTGTGTTTTCATTCTCTCCAGTGATTTAGTGTCTGGACAGCTCGCAGCATATTATGATTTGAATATGGTAACATTACACCAGAATGTAGTTATTATTTTCAATGGCTCATCCATCTAACCAAGCAGTATAGGATGGCCATGGGTACTCCACCACAACATCCACCACATAGTGGTAGACTTTAACCAGAAGACGAAACCATCTTGTGGTAAAGGACAACTTCATTAAGATATGATCCATGGACTGAGAGAGACCATGTGACATCAGGTTTCAGATGATCCAGCTACAGTTGTAGAGAGAAAATCCTCTGGAAAAAAAGGGTCCTGATGATGTCAACAGAGCGATCAGACTAGACATGAGACGAGAGGACAGAAGAAGCCACCATGACAGGGACATCGTTTTTTTCTCTCCCATTAATTGCACATAGTGAGGGATTAAAACAAAGTTTCTCACACCTTGTCATCTGCCTGACCTGAGTTGATGTTATTGTAGCTAACTTCAAGGCCTCTGCAGCAGCTGCAATCACTTACAGCTCTCTGGTCTGCAGCTCGGCCCCTCTGTGCCCCCCAGTAAAGTTTCCCGTCAGGCTTTAGAGCAGGGATAAGGCTGCTCCATGTCCAACGTCTCTGGAGCAGGGATAATGCTGCTCCATGTCCAACCTCTCTAGAGCAGGGATAATGCTGCTCCATGTCCAACCTCTCTGGAGCAGGGATAATGATGCTCCATGTCCAACCTCTCTAGAGCAGGGATAATGCTGCTCCATGTCCAACCTCTCTGGAGCAGGGATAATGCTGCTCCATGTCCAACCTCTCTGGAGCAGGGATAATGCTGCTCCATGTCCAACCTCTCTGGAGCAGGGATAATACTGCTCCATGTCCAACCTCTCTGGAGCAGGGATAATGCTGCTCCATGCCCAACCTCTCTGGAGCAGGGATAATGCTGCTCCATGTCCAACCTCTCTGGAGCAGGGATAATACTGCTCCATGTCCAACCTCTCTGGAGCAGGGATAATGCTGCTCCATGTCCAACCTCTCTGGAGCAGGGATAATGCTGCTCCATGTCCAACCTCTCTAGAGCAGGGATAGGCCACTCTTTCTCGGCTCTCTGCTTCTTAAGCACAACAGAAAGCAATGTATTTAAACACTGTGTCCGTGTCTTCAAAAGGACTGTTTCAGAGGCCACAGGCATGCTCTCTGCTTCCACGTGTCTTTTTCTCCATGGGGCTGGGCGGTTTTCGTGCAGTTCTGACCTATGGTGGAGCTTGGAGTACTGTGTGGCTCCCCTGATTTACTGCTCATCATTAAATCAGCACATTCCTTCCCCTGGAGGCCCAGGTGGCTGGGGGGCCTGAGGTCCAGACCCAGAGGAGAGTTAGAACACAGTATAGTTAGAACACAGCAGATCAGAGCAGAGTTATAACACCGAGTTATAACACAGTAGAGTTAGAACACTGCAAGAGTTAGAACACAGTAGAGTTAGAACACAGCAGAGCAGAGAGGAGTAGAACGCAGCAGATCAGAACAGAGTTATAACACAGTAGAGTTACAACACAGTAGAGTTATAACACAACAGAGCAAAGAGGAGTAGAACACAGTGGAGTTAGAACACAATAGTTAGATCACAGTAGAGTTTCAACACAGTAGAGTTATAACATAGTAGAGTTTCAACACAATAGAGTTAGAACACAGTAGAGTTAGAACACAGCAGATGAGAGCAGAGTAGAACACAGTGGAGTTATAACACAGTATAGTTAGAACACAGCAGGGCAGAGAGGAGTAGAACATAGTAGAGTTAGAACACAGCAGGGCAGAGCAGTGTAGAACACAGTAGAGTTAGAACACAGCAGGGCAGAGCAGAGTAGAACACAGTAGAGCTAGAACACAGCAGGGCAGAGCAGAGTAGAACACAGTGGAGTTATAACACAGTATAGTTAGAACACAGCAGGGCAGAGAGGAGTAGAACACAGTAGAGTTAGAACACAGTAGAGTTAGAACACAGCAGGGCAGAGCAGAGTAGAACACAGTAGAGTTAGAACACAGCAGGGCAGAGCAGAGTAGAACACAGTAGAGTTAGAACACAGCAGGGCAGAGCAGAGTAGAACACAGCAGGGCAGAGCAGAGTAGAACACAGCAGGGCAGAGCAGAGTAGAACACAGCAGGGCAGAGCAGAGTAGAACACAGTAGAGTTAGAACACAACAGGGCAGAGCAGAGTAGAACACAGCAGGGCAGAGCAGAGTAGAACACAGTAGAGTTAGAATACAGCAGGGCAGAGCAGAGTAGAACACAGCAGGGCAGAGCAGAGTAGAACACAGCAGGGCAGAGCAGAGTAGAACACAGTAGAGCTAGAACACAGCAGGGCAGAGCAGATAGCTGGGCGCAGCAGAGCAGCTGCAAGCCAGGGGCATCCGGCATCGCACCACAGCTACGCCAACATCCCACACTGACAGGAAACACTTAATACAGACCATCTCAGCACCCTTTGTGTTTATGAAGGATATGTGCTGTCTCATTTATAGGCCCCCGAATCCTGTTTCCATCCCACTTCAACTATCTGCTGATCTTGACAGAGATCGAGGTACACTTTAAAACTTAAGGGGAGAGTAAACCCTGTCAGATGCAATACATAAACACTATTCACTACATTAAAGACAAGCATAGATCATCTGAAAATTAAAATATATTATCTCTCATTGAGAATCAATCATGATAAAGTCATCATAACGCAATAGCAAAGTGAAAGGATATGCAACATCTTGTTCACATAATAAACAATTATTTGTTGTGGTTCTGTCCTGTAGGCCTGTACCAAATCCATAATTTACAACCTTTAAGTTTAAGTCTCTAGTCAAATTTCAGACTGCCCCTCCCCCTTTAATGATTTCATGTTCAATGAATCAGCCATTGATGATGTCATAAGAGATTTTTGAACCTCTTTTGCCCCCTAGTGGTAGTACATGGTACATGGTGCCGTGTTTCACCAACAACCAGGTGAAGCTGAGCCTTTCCACAAGAATCCTAAGGAGAAGCAGGCTTTACAGTACCTCTCTACTGTATCTCGACACGGTATCTCTACACTGTATCTCTCTACTGTATCTCTCTACTGTATCTCTATACTGTATCTCTACACTGTATCTCTCTACTGTATCTCTCTACTGTATCTCTCTACTGTATCTCTATACTGTATCTCGACACGGTATCTCTACACTGTATCTCTCTACTGTACCTCTCTACTGTATATCTACACTGTATCTCTCTACTGTATCTCTATACTGTATCTCTACACTGTATGTCTCTACTGTACCTCTCTACTGTATCTCTACACTGTACCTCTCTACTGTATATCTACACTGTATCTCTCTACTGTATCTCTATACTGTATCTCTCTACTGTATCTCTATACTGTATCTCTACACGCTATGTCTCTACTGTACCTCTCTACTGTATCTCTACACTGTATCTCTCTACTGTATCTCTATTCTGTATCTCTCTACTGTATCTCTACACTGTATCGCTTTACTGTATCTCTCTACTGTATCTCTCTACTGTATTTCTATACTTTATCTCTCTACTGTACCTCTCTACTGTATCTCTTTACTGTATCTCTATACTGTATCTCTTTACTGTATCTCTATACTGTATCTCTTTACTGTATCTCTATACTGTATCTCTACACTGTATCTCTTACTGTATTTCTATACTTTATCTCTCTACTGTATCTCTCACTGTATCTCTTTACTGTATCTCTCTACTGTATCTCTCTACTGTATCTCTACACTGTATGTCTCTACTGTATGTCTCTACTGTATCTCTCTACTGTATCTCTATACTGTATCTCTATACTGTATCTCTACACTGTATCTCTTTACTGTATCTCTATACTGTATCTCTACACTGTATCTCTGTACTGTACCTCTCTACTGTATCTATCTACTGTATCTCTACACTGTATCTCTCTACTGTATCTCTCTACTGTATCTCTACACTGTATCTCTATACTGTATCTCTATACTGTATCTTTATACTGTGTCTCTACACTGTATCTCTCTACTGTATCTCTACACTGTATCTCTCTAATGTATCTCTACACTGTATCTCTCTACTGTATCTCTCTACTGTATCTCTACACTGTATCTCTATACTGTATCTCTATACTGTGTCTCTACACTGTATCTCTCTACTGTATCTCTACACTGTATCTCTCTACTGTATCTCTACACTGTATCTCTATACTGTATCTCTATACTGTGTCTCTACACTGTATCTCTCTACTGTATCTCTACACTGTATCTCTATAATGTATCTCTACACTGTATCTCTCTACTGTGTCTCTACACTGTATCTCTATAATGTATCTCTACACTGTATCTCTACACTGTACCTCTTTACAGTAGTTCTGCCTCTTCTTTTCTACACTAAGCAGCAATAGAAGCCACTATATTATTAGCAGTCAAATCTATATGAAACCGTTTGACCAGATGATTTGTTAAGATATAACATGGATGCTCTGTCTTTATGACAGTAAACACATGGAGTTGTTGGATCTTTTAGCGCTTAATTACATTTTACATAGTGACTTTTCCTGTTTCCATGGCTACAAAAGCCCTGTCAGTCTATCCCCAGGCCCCTTTAAGCAGTGATCCTTACATAACAGAGAGTGAGCTGACACTTACATTGTGTCCAATAATCTCTTTTTAGGAACACCTGGGAATATCTTGTTGCCAAGCTTGTTATGACATAGGGATTAGCATGGTTCATCAGGGTTTCACTCTGAGATAGTAACTTTTCAATGTTCACTGTCTGTCACAACCTCTGAAATGCTTGAATCACTGTTAAATTCATCATAAATATGATGATGTATACAGTATTACTACATTTACTCAATGTGGTATAGCCATTGTTTGTGACTGGCATTCTGTGGGTATATTCTGTCTACCATTATGTATATCCTGTCTACCAGCCTTTATCATGGGGTATATATATCCTGTCTATCATTATGTATATCCTGTCTACCAGCCTCTGTCATGGGGTATTTCCTGTCTATCATTATGTATATCGTGTCTACCAGCCTCTGTCATGGGGTATTTCCTGTCTATCATTATGTATATCGTGTCTACCAGCCTCTGTCATGGGGTATTTCCTGTCTATCATTATGTATATCCTGTCTACCAGCCTCTGTCATGGGGTATATCCTGTCTATCATTATGTATATCCTGTCTATCATTATGTATATCCTGTCTACCAGCCTTTATCATGGGGTATATCCTGTCTATCATTATGTATATCGTGTCTACCAGCCTCTGTCATGGGGTATTTCCTGTCTATCATTATGTATATCCTGTCTACCAGCCTCTGTCATGGGGTATATCCTGTCTATCATTATGTATATCCTGTCTACCAGCCTCTGTCATGGGGTATATCCTGTCTATCATTATGTATATCCTGTCTACCAGCCTCTATCATGGGGTATATCCTGTCTATCATTATGTATATCCTGTCTATCAATATGTATATCCTGTCTACCAGCCTCTATCATGGGGTATATCCTGCCTATCATTATGTATATCCTGTCTATCATTATGTATATCCTGTCTACCAGCCTCTATCATGGGGTATATCCTGCCTATCATTATGTATATCCTGTCTATCATTATGTATATCCTGTCTACCAGCCTCTATCATGGGGTATATCCTGTCCTGTCTACAAGCCTCTGTCACTGGGGGTGTATGTCCTGTAACATTGGCTCCCTTCCTATATAAACACTTGTTGTTATCAGGGTAGCTTTTTGTGTTACTGTTGGGTAGAGCCTCTCTCTCCCTGTTCAGTGGTAACATGAGACAGACCCCAGGCCGTTGGTTGTGTCAGACACCAGACGGTCACACCAGGCATAACCTTCAGCTCTGGCCTTCCTCTCTGACACTGCATTGGTCGGTTCACTTCACACCCCGGCCACTTGACCAGGACCAGCAGCTAATCATTCACCGGACATTATATATGGTTGTCATTCAGTCATATTGCTCAGGATTCTGTCATGTTGTTTAGGATTCTGTCATAATGCTCAGAATTCTGTCATGTTGTTTAGGATTCTGTCATGTTGTTTAGGATTCTGTCATATTGTTCAGGATTCTGTCATGTTGTTTAGGATTCTGTCATAATGCTCAGAATTCTGTCATGTTGTTCAGGATTCTGTCATGTTGTTTAGGATTCTGTCATATTGTTTAGGATTCTGTCATATTGTTCAGGATTCTGTCATATTGTTCAGGATTCTGTCATATTGTTCAGGATTCTGTCATATTGTTCAGGATTCTGTCATGTTGTTCAGGATTCTGTCATATTGTTCAGGATTCTGTCATATTGTTCCGGATTCTGTCATACTGTTAAGGAAAGCATGGATAATATTGTTTCAATATTTCAGGGAAAATATTCAAAAAGCAATTGTCTGTGATTTGTAAGTTGACAGCATGTTTGTCTGACATTTCAGAAAATAATCTTCATGTTTTTCTGTTTGCAACTCCATGCGCTGTCTCTAAAGTGTTTAGTAAAAAGATGTCAGCTTTGAAGTGTGAGTCAAATGGCATTGTGGAGATGAGAAACATGATAGCATGTAAACCAGATCCCAGAAGTTCCAAAAGAATAAAGACATTACAAATGTTAGATTATGTATATAGAGTTGAAGTCGGAAGTTTACATACACCTTAGCCAACTACATTTAAACTCAGTTTATCACAATTCCTGACATTTCATCCAAGTAAAAATTCCCTGTCTTAGGTCAGTTAGCATCACCAATTCATTTTAAGAATGTGAAATGTCAGAATAATAGTAGAGAGAATGATTTATTTCAGCAATTTTTTTTCAGAAGTTTCCATACACTCAATTAGTATTTGGTTGCATTGCCTTTAAATTGTTTAACTTGGGCAAATGTTTCGGGCAGCCTTCCACGAGCTTCCCACAATAAGTTGAATTTTGGGCCATTCCTCTTGACCGAGCTGGTGTAACTGAGTCAGGTTTGTAGGCCTCCTTTCTCGCACACGCTTTTTCAGTTCTGCCCACAAATGTTCTATAGGATTGAGGTCAGGGCTTTGTGAGGGCCGCTCCAGTATCTTGACTTTGTCATCCTTAAGACATTTTGCCACAACTTAGGAAGTATGATTGGGGTCATTGCCCATTTGGAAGACCCATTTGCGACCAAGCTTTAACTTCCTGACTGATGTCTTGAGATGTTGTTTCAATATATCCACAAAATGTTCCTGCCTCATGATGCCATCTATTGTGTGAAGTGCACCAGACCCTCCTGCAGCAAAGCACCCCCTCAACATGATGCTGCCACCCCCGTGCTTCATGGTTGGGATGGGTGTTCTTCGGTTTGCAAGCCTCTCCTTTTTCCTCCAAACATAACGATGGTCATTACGGCCAAACAGTTCTATCTTTGTTTCATCAGACCAGAGGACATTTCTCCAAAAAGTATGATCTTTTTGGAGCAGTGGCTTCTTCCTTGCTGAGTGGCCTTTCAAATTATGTCAATATAGGACTCAGTTTACTGTGGATATAGATACTTCTGTACCTGTTTCCTCCAGCATCTTCACAATGTCCTTTGCTGTTGTTCTGGGATAGATTCACACTTTTCGCACCAAAGTATGTTCATCTCTAGGAGACAGAACGCTTCTTCTTCCTGAGCGGTATGATGACTACGTGATCCCATGATGTTTATAGTTGCGTACTATTGTTTGTACAGATGAACCTGGTACCTTCAGGCATTTGAAAATTGCCCCCAAGGATGAATTGTTTACAGACAGATTATTGTGGTCTACTATTTTTTTGTAGGTCTTGGCTGATGTCTTTTGATTTTCCCATGATGTCAAGCAAAGAGGCACTGAGTTTGAAGGTAGGCCTTGGAATACATCCACAGATACACCTCCAATATACTCAAATGGTGTCAATTAGCAGAAGCTTCTAAAGCCATGACATAATTTTCAGGAATTTTCCAAGCTGTTTAAAGGCACAGTCAACTTACTGTATGTCAACGTCTGACCCACTGGAATTGTGATACAGTGAATTATAAGTGAAATAATCTGTCTGTAAACAATTGTTTGAAAAATGACTTGTGTCATGCACAAAGTAGATGTCCTAACCGACTTGCCAAAACTATAGTTGGTTAACAAGAAATTTGTGGAGTGGTTGAAAAAATAGTTTTAATGACTCCAACCTAAGTGTATGTAAACTTTAGACTTGAACTGTATACAGTGTTGTAACGATGTGCACATGGTTAAAGTACAAAATGGAAAATAAATAAACAAATATTGGTTGTATTTACAATGGTGTTTGTTCTTCACTGGTTGCCCTTTTCTTGTGGTAATAGGTCACAAACCTTGCTGCTGTGATGGCACACTGTGGTATTTCACCATAATTCTTCATCTCTCTCTCTCTCTCTCTCTCTCTCTCTCTCTCTCTCTCTCACTCTCTTTAGCTCTTTCTCTCTCTCTCTCTCTCTCTCTCTCTCTCTCTCTCTCTCTCTCTCTCTCTCTCTCTCTCTCTCTCTCTCACTCTCTCTTTAGCTCTCTCTCTCTCTCTCTCTCTCTCTCTCTCTCTCTCTCTCTCTCTCTCTCTCTCTCCCTCTCTCTCTCTCACACTCTCTTTAGCTCTCTCTCTCTCTCTCTCTTTAGCTCTTGCTCTCTCTTGCTCTCTCTCTCTCTCTAGCTCTAAATAAATAAAGTTCCTCTTTAATAAAGTTAACCTTTCATACAGTTTCTCCTTAATAAAGTTCCTCTTTAATAAAGTTCCTGCTTAATAAAGTTCCTACTTAATAGGTAATAATAATAATAATATATGCCAAAGCTTTTTCCAAAGCGACTTACAGTCATGTGTGCATACATTTTACGTATGGGTGGTCATCTACCCTGGCGTTACAAGCGCCATGCTCTACCAACTGAGCTACAGAAGGACCACAGGTCATCTTTTGTCACTTTTATGAAATGAACCTCTGTGCTATTATTATGGTCTCTTAACCTTGTCATCCTGTCGTGTTATGAATGGTTAGGATTAAGAACAATGCTTCCTCTTACAATTAAAGTGTCAAGCGCTTGGCATACAAACGGTTCGATTGTGGCAGGTTGTAGCCTAAATGAGGGTTTGCTGCCAGGGAGGAAGAGTGAAACGCAAGTCAACTATGTAGTGTTTGTTGCATTGTTCTACAGTAGCTTTAATTTGACTGACTGCTAGGGAGAGAGGCCGTGCAGCTGTGTCCTCCATGGGTCCACACACGTCCTCTTTGAACAACGCCAGAAATACTGCATGGGAAAATTAATCAAACATCTGGCCTTATGGGCTGCTTCCTGTTGTCAGTGTGCCATCAGTCGCAGGTTAAAATGGGAGGCTAATAAAACAGAACTTATGGAAACTTTCACGACACGTATGATTTCCCCCTTCCGCTTCACCACACACCAACATCAAGCATTTTATATGAATCCTATTGGAGCGTCGGGTCGATAGAGAAGAGTGTACGGGTCACTATCTCTCCTGTTGGAGTGTTTTGACCACCCAGTTTGTTTATGAGGGAGGTTCAACTGCCACATGACTGTACAGTAATGCCGACGTACTATGAAGCCATACTGCACGGGGAGCTCAGTGTTAGAGCACATACAATTGTGCAAGTTCTCCCACTTAAAAAGATGAGAGAGGCCTGTAATTTTCATCATAGGTACAGAACATCCATAAAATCACATTGTATCATTTTTTATGAATTTATTTGCAAATTATGGTGGAAAATAAGTATTTGGTCAATAACAAAAGTGTATCTCAATACTTTGTTATATACCCTTTATTGGAAATGACAGAGGTCAAACGTTTTTCACATAATGTTGCTGGTTTTTTGGCCCATTCCTCCATGCAGATCTCCTCTAGAGCAGTGATGTTTTGGGGCTGTTGCTGGGCAACATGGACTTTCAACTCCCTCCAAGGATTTTCTATGGGGTTGAGATCTGGAGACTGGCTAGGCCACTCCAGGACCTTGAAATGCTTCTTATGAAGCCACTCCTTCGTTGCCCGGGCGGTGTGTTTGGGATCATTGTCATGCTGAAAGACCCAGCCACGTTTCATCTTCAATGCCCTTGCTGATGGAAGGGGGTTTTCACTCAAAATCTCACGATACATGGCCCCATTCATTCTTTCCTTTACACGGATCAGTCGTCCTGGTCACTTTGCAGAAAAACAGCCCCAAAGCATGTTTCCACCCCCATGCTTCACGGTAGGTATGGTGTTCTTTGGATGCAACTCAGCATTCTTTGTCCTCCAAACATGACGAGTTGAGTTTTTACCAAAAAGTTATATTTTGTTTTCATCTGACCATATGACATTCTCCCAATCTTCTTCTGGATCATCCAAATGCTCTCTAGCAAACTTCAGACGGGCCTGGACATGTACTGGCTTAAGCAGGGGGACACGTCTGGCACTGCAGGATTTGAGTCCCTGACGGCGTAGTGTGTTACCGATGGTAGGCTTTGTTACTTTGGTCCCAGCCCTCTGCAGGTCATTCACTAGGTCCCCCTGTGTGGTTCTGGGATTTTTGTTCACCGTTCTTGTGATCATTTTGACCCCACGGGGTGAGATCTTGCGTGAAGCCCCAGATCAAGGGAGATTATCAGTGGTCTTGCATGTCTTCCATTTCCTAATATTTGCTCCCACAGTTGATTTCTTCAAACCAAGCTGCTTACCTATTGCAGATTCAGTCTTCCCAGCCTGGTGCAGGTCTACAATTTTGTTTCTGGTGTCCTTTGACAGCTCTTTGGTCTTGGCCATAGTGAAGTTTGGAGTGGAGTGTGACTGTTTGAGGTTGTGGACAGGTGTCTTTTATACTGATAACAAGTTCAAACATGTGCCATTAATCCAGGAGGACAGAGGAGCCTCTTAAAGAAGAAGTTACAGGTCTTCTCATTTTGTCTGTCATAGGTGAAGTGTACCTATGATGAAAATTACAGGCCTCTCTCATATATTTAAGTGGGAGAACTTGCACAATTGGTGGCTGACTAAATACTTTTTTGCCCCACTGTAGCTCTTCTAACTTGCGGGTCAGAGAAGGCGGTGTGCTTTCATCCGACTAACGTTGAGAGCACAAATGGCAGCACGTCCGCTGGTTTCTTGTCAGCTTTAGGAGAATAAGTACACCTCCCCCCAGGACCAAAGGCTTCTCCAGTTGTAGATGCATAGAACGTCATCACTCCTGTTCAACAACCTGACACATATTTTGGTAGGATTGTCACCACAAGAAGGAAGTTGTAAACCAGAGAGGCTCCCAATCCAGGAAGTATCTTTTCTTTGGGGAGAATCTTGCCTTGAGAGCAGACAGAACCTTGTGTGGCTCCCTAACCTGCTACAGAACAGAGAAACACAGTCACACTAACCTACCATAGAACACACAGAGAAACACAGTTACAATAACTTGCTACAGAACAGAGAAACACAGTCAACCTAACCTGCTACAGAACAGAGAAACACAGTCACACTAACCTACCATAGAACACACAGAGAAACACTAACCTACCATACAGCACACAGATAAACACAGTCACACTAACCTACCATAGAACACACAGAGAAACACAGTCACAATAATCTGCTACAGAACAGAGAAACACAGTCACACTAACCTACCATAGAAGACACAGAGAAACACAGTCACACTAACCTGCTACAGAACAGAACAGAGAGAAACACAGTCACACTAACCTGCTACAGAACAGAGAAACACAGTCACACTAACCTACCATAGAACACACAGAGAAACACAGTCACAATAACCTGCTACAGAACAGAGAAACGCAGTCACACTAACCTGCCTCAGAACAGAGAAACACAGTCACACTAACCTACCATAGAACACACAGAGAAACACAGTCACACTAACCTGCTACAGAACAGAGAAACACAGTCACACTAACCTGCTACAGAACAGAGAAACACAGTCACACTAACTTGCCTCAGAACAGAGAAACACAGTCACACTAACCTGCTACAGAACAGAGAAACACAGTCACACTAACCTACCATAGAACACACAGAGAAACACTAACCTACCATAGAACACACAGATAAACACAGTCACACAAACCTACTACAGAACAGAGAAACACAGTCACACTAACCTACCATAGAACACACAGAGAAACACTAACCTACCATAGAAAACACAGAGAAACACAGTCACAATAACCTGCTACAGAACAGAGAAACACAGTCACACTAACCTACCATAGAACACACAGAGAAACACAGCCACACTAACATGCTACAGAACAGAGAAACACAGTCACACTAACCTACCATAGAACACACAGAGAAACACAGTTACAATAACCTGCTACAGAACAGAGAAACACAGTCACACTAACCTGCCTCAGAACAGAGAAACACAGCCACACTAACGTGCTACAGAATAGAGAAAAACAGTCACACTAACGTGCTACAGAACAGAGAAACACAGTCACACTAACCTGCTACAGAACAGAGAAACACAGTCACACTAACCTGCTACAGAACAGGGAAACACAGTCACACTAACCTGCTACAGAACAGAGAAACACAGTCACACTAACCTGCTACAGAACAGAGAAACACAGTCACACTAACCTGCTACAGAACAGAGAAACACAGTCACACTAACCTGCTACAGAACAGAGAAACACAGTCACACTAACCTGCTACAGAACAGAGAAACACAGTCACACTAACCTGCTACAGAACAGAGAAACACAGTCACACTAACCTGCTACAGAACAGAGAAACACAGTCACACTAACCTGCTACAGAACAGAGAAACACAGTCACACTAACCTGCTACAGAACAGAGAAACACAGTCACACTAACCTGCTACAGAACAGAGAAACACAGTCACACTAACCTGCTACAGAACAGAGAAACACAGTCACACTAACCTACCACAGAACAGAGAAACACAGTAGAGTCTTACTACACATCTGCATGACAATTAAGGTTGTCATTGGTGTCCATATAATAATATACCACTGTAGCAGTTGTAATAAACTCTGAAGGCATAGATGTTCTTAAAGAGTCAATGTGCAAGCCCCCCCCCAGACCTCCCCTCCAGACCACCCCTCCAGACCCCCCTCCAAACCACCCCTCCAGACCCCCTCCAGACCCCCTCCAGACCACCCCCAGACAACCCCCCTCCAACTACCCACCCTCCAGACTACCCCCCTACAAACTACCCACCCTCCAGACCACCCCCAGACCACCCCCTCCAAACTACCCACCTCCAGACCACCCCCCTCCAGACCTCACCCCTCCAGACTACCCCCCTCCAAACTACCCACCTCCAGACCACCCCCTCCAGACCCCCCCTCCAAACTACCCACCCTCCAGACCCCCCACCCTCCAGACTAACCCTCCTCCAGACCACCCCCAGACCACACTCCCTCCAAACTACCCACCCTCCAGACCCCCTCCAGACTACCCCTCCTCCAGACCACCCCTATCCAGACCACCCCCTCCAGACCCCTCCGCTCCAGACCACCCCTCTCCAGACCACCCCTCTCCAGACCACCCCCCCTCCAAACTACCCCTCCTCCAAACGACCCCCCACCTTCATCCTTACATACTTGTTGCCCACCTCTAGTGTAATGGATACGTGACGCCCCAGACTCCAACCCTTCATGACTTCCTTTTAGACATTGCACTCAACAGCTGGCTAGGGGCTCGCAGAATGGCTCATTTGCCATGCTTTTTATTGCAGTCATATAGTTGGAACAGGAAACGCCTGTCTGACTCGGCATTGTGCTAGGTTGTTTAGGACGTACAAAGCGCTCAGAGATCTCCCAGGAGGTGCACATAGTCAACATTCACCCCAGAGCTTAGCCTAAATTCAAGAAAATGCATGCAGTTTGAAGAACATACAGTATATGGAATGTTTGGTATATCTCTATAATAGAACAGGCATTGGTCACAGCATTCTAGAACATTGCTGCAGTAGCTGAATATTTAATGAGATGAAATAGGGTTCTACAACCCAGTCTCTCATTGGCTGGTTGTCAGCTGCATGAATACTGTGGGGGACAGGGATCAGCAGCTCTATAACTCCTTCAGACAGGTTTGTCATTCAGTGTCAGTGGTCCACTAGGGAGCTCCCTTCAATATCAAAGCCAGTTCTGATGGATGACTGTTGGCCCACTGTTGGTGGGGTGTCGCTGACACATCCTGGCGTTACCTGGCACATGATGCTGTACTGCATGTGTCTCTGATGTGTGCATCAATGGCATCCCGCTCCCACTATGGCCAAGAGCACGGTTATGAAGCCATACAGGAAACCATACACAGAGGAGCCCTACAGGAAACCATACACAGAGGAGCCCTACAGGAAACCATACACAGAGGAGCCCTACAGGAAACCATACACAGAGGAGCCCTACAGGAAACCATACACAGAGGAGCCCTACAGGAAACCATACACAGAGGAGCCCTACAGGAAACCATACACAGAGGAGCCCTACAGGAAACCATACACAGAGGAGCCCTACAGGCAGACATACACAGAGGAGCCATACAGGAAACCATACACAGAGGAGCCCTACAGGTAGACATACACAGAGGAGCCCTACAGGTAGACTAACACAGAGGAGCCCTACAGGCAGACATACACAGAGGAGCCCTACATGATGCTGTACTGCATGTGTCTCTGATGTGTGCATCAATGGCATCCCGCTCCCACTATGGCCAAGAGCACGGTTATGAAGCCATACAGGAAACCATACACAGAGGAGCCCTACAGGAAACCATACACAGAGGAGCCCTACAGGAAACCATACACAGAGGAGCCCTACAGGAAACCATACACAGAGGAGCCCTACAGGAAACCATACACAGAGGAGCCCTACAGGAAACCATACACAGAGCAGCCCTACAGGAAACCATACACAGAGGAGCCCTACAGGAAACCATACACAGAGGAGCCCTACAGGCAGACATACACAGAGGAGCCATACAGGAAACCATACACAGAGGAGCCCTACAGGTAGACATACACAGAGGAGCCCTACAGGTAGACTAACACAGAGGAGCCCTACAGGCAGACATACACAGAGGAGCCCTACATGATGCTGTACTGCATGTGTCTCTGATGTGTGCATCAATGGCATCCCGCTCCCACTATGGCCAAGAGCACGGTTATGAAGCCATACAGGAAACCATACACAGAGGAGCCCTACAGGAAACCATACACAGAGGAGCCCTACAGGAAACCATACACAGAGGAGCCCTACAGGAAACCATACACAGAGGAGCCCTACAGGAAACCATACACAGAGGACATACACAGAGGAGCCCTACAGGCAGACATACACAGAGGAGCCCTACAGGCAGACATACACAGAGGAGCCCTACAGGCAGACATACACAGAGGAGCCCTACAGGCAGACATACACAGAGGAGCCCTACAGGCAGACATACACAGAGGAGCCCTACAGGCAGACATACACAGAGGAGCCCTACAGGCAGACATACAGAGGAGCCCTACAGGCAGACATACACAGAGGAGCCCTACAGGCAGACATACACAGAGGAGCCCTACAGGTAGACATACACAGAGGAGCCCTACAGGTAGACATACACAGAGGAGCCCTACAGGCAGACATACACAGAGGAGCCCTACAGGCAGACATACACAGAGGAGCCCTACAGGCAGACATACACAGAGGAGGAGCCCTACAGGCAGACATACACAGAGGAGCCCTACAGGCAGACATACACAGAGGAGCCCTACAGGCAGACATACACAGAGGAGCCCTACAGGCAGACATACACAGAGGAGCCCTACAGGTAGACATACACAGAGGAGCCCTACAGGCAGACATACAGAGGAGCCCTACAGGCAGACATACACAGAGGAGCCCTACAGGCAGACATACACAGAGGAGCCCTACAGGCAGACTAACACAGAGGATCCCTACAGGCAGACATACAGAGGAGCCCTACAGACAGACATACACAGAGGAGCCCTACAGGCAGACATACACAGAGGAGCCCTACAGGCAGACATACACAGAGGAGCCCTACAGGTAGACATACACAGAGGAGCCCTACAGGCAGACATACACAGAGGAGCCCTACAGGAAACCATACACAGAGGAGCCCTACAGGTAGACATACACAGAGGAGCCCTACAGGCAGACATACACAGAGGAGCCCTACAGGCAGACATACACAGAGGAGCCCTACAGGCAGACATACACAGAGGAGCCCTACAGGCAGACATACACAGAGGAGCCCTACAGGCAGACATACACAGAGGAGCCCTACAGGTAGACATACACAGAGGAGCCCTACAGGTAGACATACACAGAGGAGCCCTACAGGCAGACATACACAGAGGAGCCCTACAGGCAGACATACACAGAGGAGCCCTACAGGCAGACATACACAGAGGAGCCCTACAGGCAGACATACACAGAGGAGCCCTACAGGCAGACATACACAGAGGAGCCCTACAGGCAGACATACACAGAGGAGCCCTACAGGCAGACATACACAGAGGAGCCCTACAGGCAGACATACAGAGGAGCCCTACAGGCAGACAAACACAGAGGAGCCCTACAGGCAGACATACACAGAGGAGCCCTACAGGCAGACATACACAGAGGAGCCCTACAGGCAGACATACACAGAGGAGCCCTACAGGCAGACATACACAGAGGAGCCCTACAGGTAGACATACACAGAGGAGCCCTACAGGTAGACATACACAGAGGAGCCCTACAGGTAGACATACACAGAGGAGCCCTACAGGCAGACATACACAGAGGAGCCCTACAGGCAGACATACACAGAGGAGCCCTACAGGTAGACATACACAGAGGAGCCCTACAGGTAGACATACACAGAGGAGCCCTACAGGTAGACATACACAGAGGAGCCCTACAGGCAGACATACACAGAGGAGCCCTACAGGAAACCATACACAGAGGAGCCCTACAGGCAGACATACACAGAGGAGCCCTACAGGCAGACATACACAGAGGAGCCCTACAGGCAGACATACACAGAGGAGCCCTACAGGCAAACCATACACAGAGGAGCCCTACAGGCAGACATACACAGAGGAGCCCTACAGGCAGACATACACAGAGGAGCCCTACAGGCAGACATACACAGAGGAGCCCTACAGGCAGACATACACAGAGGAGCCCTACAGGCAGACATACACAGAGGAGCCCTACAGGTAGACATACACAGAGGAGCCCTACAGGTAGACATACACAGAGGAGCCCTACAGGTAGACATACACAGAGGAGCCCTACAGGAAACCATACACACAGGAAACCATACACAGAGCCCTACAGGCAGACATACAGAGGAGCCCTACAGGCAGACTAACACAGAGGAGCCCTACAGGCAGACATACACAGAGTAGCCCTACAGGAAACCATACACAGAGGAGCCCTACAGGCAGACATACAGAGGAGCCCTACAGGCAGACATACACAGAGGAGCCCTACAGGCAGACATACACAGAGGAGCCCTACAGGTAGACATACACAGAGGAGCCCTACAGGTAGACATACACAGAGGAGCCCTACAGGCAGACATACACAGAGGAGCCCTACAGGCAGCCATACACAGAGGAGCCCTACAGGCAGACATACACAGAGGAGCCCTACAGGTAGACATACACAGAGGAGCCCTACAGGCAGACATACACAGAGGAGCCCTACAGGCAGACATACACAGAGGAGCCCTACAGGCAGACATACACAGAGGAGCCCTACAGGCAGACATACACAGAGGAGCCCTACAGGTAGACATACACAGAGGAGCCCTACAGGCAGACATACAGAGGAGCCCTACAGGCAGACATACACAGAGGAGCCCTACAGGCAGACATACACAGAGGAGCCCTACAGGCAGACATACACAGAGGAGCCCTACAGGCAGACATACACAGAGGAGCCCTACAGGCAGACATACACAGAGGAGCCCTACAGGCAGACATACACAGAGGAGCCCTACAGGTAGACATACACAGAGGAGCCCTACAGGCAGACATACACAGAGGAGCCCTACAGGAAACCATACACAGAGGAGCCCTACAGGTAGACATACACAGAGGAGCCCTACAGGCAGACATACACAGAGGAGCCCTACAGGCAGACATACACAGAGGATCCCTACAGGTAGACATACACAGAGGAGCCCTACAGGCAGACATACACAGAGGAGCCCTACAGGTAGACATACACAGAGGAGCCCTACAGGCAGACATACACAGAGGAGCCCTACAGGCAGACATACACAGAGGAGCCCTACAGGCAGACATACACAGAGGAGCCCTACAGGCAGACATACACAGAGGAGCCCTACAGGCAGACATACACAGAGGAGCCCTACAGGCAGACATACACAGAGGAGCCCTACAGGCAGACATACACAGAGGAGCCCTACAGGCAGACATACAGAGGAGCCCTACAGGCAGACTAACACAGAGGATCCCTACAGGCAGACATACAGAGGAGCCCTACAGGCAGACATACACAGAGGAGCCCTACAGGCAGAAATACACAGAGGAGCCCTACAGGCAGACATACACAGAGGAGCCCTACAGGTAGACATACACAGAGGAGCCCTACAGGTAGACATACACAGAGGAGCCCTACAGGTAGACATACAGAGGAGCCCTACAGGCAGACATACACAGAGGAGCCCTACAGGTAGACATACACAGAGGAGCCCTACAGGTAGACATACACAGAGGAGCCCTACAGGTAGACATACACAGAGGAGCCCTACAGGTAGACATACACAGAGGAGCCCTACAGGCAGACATACACAGAGGAGCCCTACAGGAAACCATACACAGAGGAGCCCTACAGGCAGACATACAGAGGAGCCCTACAGGCAGACTAACACAGAGGAGCCCTACAGGCAGACATACACAGAGGAGCCCTACAGGAAACCATACACAGAGGAGCCCTACAGGCAGACATACAGAGGAGCCCTACAGGCAGACATACACAGAGGAGCCCTACAGGCAGACATACACAGAGGAGCCCTACAGGCAGACATACAGAGGAGCCCTACAGGCAGACATACACAGAGGAGCCCTACAGGTAGACATACACAGAGGAGCCCTACAGGTAGACATACACAGAGGAGCCCTACAGGTAGACATACACAGAGGAGCCCTACAGGAAACCATACACAGAGGAGCCCTACAGGCAGACATACAGAGGAGCCCTACAGGCAGACTAACACAGAGGAGCCCTACAGGCAGACATACACAGAGGAGCCCTACAGGAAACCATACACAGAGGAGCCCTACAGGCAGACATACAGAGGAGCCCTACAGGCAGACATACACAGAGGAGCCCTACAGGCAGACATACACAGAGGAGCCCTACAGGTAGACATACACAGAGGAGCCCTACAGGTAGACATACACAGAGGAGCCCTACAGGTAGACATACACAGAGGAGCCCTACAGGAAACCATACACAGAGGAGCCCTACAGGCAGACATACACAGAGGAGCCCTACAGGTAGACATACACAGAGGAGCCCTACAGGCAGACATACACAGAGGAGCCCTACAGGCAGACATACACAGAGGAGCCCTACAGGCAGACATACACAGAGGAGCCCTACAGGCAGACATACACAGAGGAGCCCTACAGGTAGACATACACAGAGGAGCCCTACAGGTAGACATACACAGAGGAGCCGTACAGGTAGACATACACAGAGGAGCCCTACAGGAAACCATACACAGAGGAGCCCTACAGGCAGACATACAGAGGAGCCCTACAGGCAGACTAACACAGAGGAGCCCTACAGGCAGACATACACAGAGGAGCCCTACAGGAAACCATACACAGAGGAGCCCTACAGGCAGACATACAGAGGAGCCCTACAGGCAGACATACACAGAGGAGCCCTACAGGCAGACATACACAGAGGAGCCCTACAGGTAGACATACACAGAGGAGCCCTACAGGTAGACATACACAGAGGAGCCCTACAGGCAGACATACACAGAGGAGCCCTACAGGAAACCATACACGGAGGAGCCCTACAGGCAGACATACACAGAGGAGCCCTACAGGAAACCATACACAGAGGAGCCCTACAGGCAGACATACACAGAGGAGCCCTACAGGAAACCATACACAGAGGAGCCCTACAGGCAGACTAACACAGAGGAGCCCTACAGGCAGACATACACAGAGGAGCCCTACAGGTAGACATACACAGAGGAGCCCTACAGGCAGACTAACACAGAGGAGCCCTACAGGCAGACATACACAGAGGAGCCCTACAGGCAGACATACAGAGGAGCCCTACAGGCAGACATACACAGAGGAGCCCTACAGGCAGACATACACAGAGGAGCCCTACAGGCAGACATACACAGAGGAGCCCTACAGGCAGACATACACAGAGGAGCCCTACAGGTAGACATACACAGAGGATCCCTACAGGCAGACATACACAGAGGAGCCCTACAGGCAGACATACACAGAGGATCCCTACAGGCAGACATACACAGAGGAGCCCTACAGGCAGACATACACAGAGGAGCCCTACAGGTAGACATACACAGAGGATCCCTACAGGCAGACATACACAGAGGAGCCCTACAGGTAGACATACACAGAGGAGCCCTACAAGCAGACATACACAGAGGAGCCCTACAGGCAGACATACACAGAGGAGCCCTACAGGAAACCATACACAGAGGAGCCCTACAGGTAGACATACACAGAGGAGCCCTACAGGCAGACATACACAGAGGAGCCCTACAGGCAGACATACACAGAGGAGCCCTACAGGCAGACATACACAGAGGAGACCTACAGGCAGACATACACAGAGGAGCTCTACAGGCAGACATACACAGAGGAGCCCTACAGGCAGACTAACACAGAGGATCCCTACAGGCAGACATACACAGAGGAGCCCTACAGGCAGACATACACAGAGGAGCCCTACATGCAGACTAACACAGAGGATCCCTACAGGCAGACATACACAGAGGAGCCCTACAGGCAGACATACACAGAGGAGCCCTACAGGCAGACATACACAGAGGAGCCCTACAGGCAGACATACACAGAGGAGCCCTACAGGCAGACTAACACAGAGGATCCCTACAGGCAGACATACACAGAGGAGCCCTACAGGCAGACATACACAGAGGAGCCCTACAGGCAGACATACACAGAGGAGCCCTACAGGCAGACATACACAGAGGAGCCCTACAGGCAGACATACACAGAGGAGCCCTACAGGCAGACATACACAGAGGAGCCATACAGGCAGACATACACAGAGGAGCCCTACAGGCAGACATACAGAGGAGCCCTACAGGCAGACATACACAGAGGAGCCCTACAGGCAGACATACACAGAGGAGCCCTACAGGCAGACATACACAGAGGAGCCATACAGGCAGACATACACAGAGGAGCCCTACAGGCAGACATACAGAGGAGCCCTACAGGCAGACATACACAGAGGAGCCCTACAGGTAGACATACACAGAGGAGCCCTACAGGCAGACATACACAGAGGAGCCATACAGGCAGACATACACAGAGGAGCCCTACAGGCAGACATACAGAGGAGCCCTACAGGCAGACATACACAGAGGAGCCATACAGGAAACCATACAGAGGTCATTGCTCCACAGATAAGCAATAAAATGATAATTCTATATTGTTGTGGCTGATAGCATTGTATGTTGGTGATGAAAACACTTTCTATAGTCAATTCATTTCAGCAAAACCAATGGTGTGATTTATTTTCCTCAAAGGGATTCTTATTGAGGTGGCTGTGGCATAGCTAACAACACACTAACACCCTCCCCAGGGCTTCTATGAAGGTTCCAGTCATTGTTTCACAGTTCCTATTGGCTGAATTACCTAGCAGGAAGGAAGAGGGGCTGAGTGGAGGTGGGTGGGGGGTGGGGGGTTGAGTAGGGAGCGTGAGCCTAGACCATAAAGCCTGGCAACTACCCTGCTACATTGTTCACCAGCGTCATTCCAACACAGTCTCATTGGATTCCTCCAGCCTCTCTGCACATCCTGTCCTGTTATAGGTACTGAAGGTCTTTGCTGACAGCCAGACACAACATGTATCCTGACCATACAGGCTGATCGCTTTTGTTTTGCCATGAAGCTTCTTGCCCAGCATGAAGACGGAATGACTATAGAAATAGAATGTAAAGGGTGGCTCAATGCCATGTTATAAAACAAACAACTAGACTATGACTACATCCCAATAATATGCTGGTCATATGCTGCAGGGTACTGTAGACTGAGCATACTACGTAGACTAATACATGTCCTACCCTTTAGCCACAGCCTAAGCCTACAGTATGTCAACCACATTTCTTCTTTTGGCACCACCTTGTGGCCCAGCACTGTGTGGTCCTCTCAGGAAGGACAGCTCTCCTGCCCAGCACTGTGGTCCTCTCAGGAAGGACAGCTCTCCTGCCCAGCACTGTGGTCCTCTCAGGAAGGACAGCTCTCCTGCCCAGAGGAAGGACAGCTCTCCTGCCCAGCACTGTGGTCCTCTCAGGAAGGACAGCTCTCCTGCCCAGCACTGTGGTCCTCTCAGGAAGGACAGCTCTCCTGCCCAGCACTGTGGTCCTCTCAGGAAGGACAGCTCTCCTGCCCAGCACTGTGGTCCTCTCAGGAAGGACAGCTCTCCTGCCCAGCACTGTGGTCCTCTCAGGAAGGACAGCTCTCCTGCCCAGCACTGTGGTCCTCTCAGGAAGGACAGCTCTCCTGCCCAACACTATGGTCCTCTCAGGAAGGACAGCTCTCCTTCATTACATTAAAACATTTACTGGTGCAACGCATGGCTTTTATGTAAAAAAAAAAAAACTATACAAACAAATCAAATTACGTTGTTTCTTTTGTAAAGAGAGTTTTTTTCCACAGAGGTATATGAGAATTATACAGGTCCCACAGCCATATGTTGTCAACAGGAACCTATTTGTGGTCAATGTTCAATGTGTCTTTTGTTTTTATAAATAGTCAGATAAAGGATTTCATAGGCTGACCACGTTGAAACATTCTAGTGATATTCTAGTGATGTCCTCCACATGTACAGTTACAGTGTACAGCTGTCTGGAAAGTCAAGCAGCCTCTGTGTGTCTGTGAGGGCCTGAACATGAGAATGAATATGCGCCCTCTGGTGGTGGGGTCCAGGGATTGAACCCTCTGGTGGTGGGGTCCAGGGATTGGACCCTCTGGTGGTGGGGTCCAGGGATTGAATCCTCTGGTGGTGGGGTCCAGGGATTGGACCCTCTGGTGGTGGGGTCCAGGGATTGGACCCTCTGGTGGTGGGGTCCAGGGATTGAATCCTCTGGTGGTGGGGTCCAGGGATTGAATCCTCTGGTGGTGTGGTCCAGGGATTGAACCCTCTGGTGGTGGGGTCCAGGGATTGAATCCTCTGGTGGTGGGGTCCAGGGATTGAACCCTCTGGTGGTGTGGTCCAGGGATTGGACCCTCTGGTGGTGGGGTCCAGGGATTGAATCCTCTGGTGGTGGGGTCCAGGGATTGAATCCTCTGGTGGTGTGGTCCAGGGATTGAATCCTCTGGTGGTGTGGTCCAGGGATTCAACCCTCTGGTGGTGTGGTCCAGGGATTGAACCCTCTGGTGGTGTGGTCCAGGGATTCAACCCTCTGGTGGTGTGGTCCAGGGATTGAATCCTCTGGTGGTGGGGTCCAGGGATTGAACCCTCTGGTGGTGGGGTCCAGGGATTGAATCCTCTGGTGGTGGGGTCCAGGGATTGAACCCTCTGGTGGTGGGGTCCAGGGATTGAACCCTCTGGTGGTGGGGTCCAGGGATTGAATCCTCTGGTGGTGGGGTCCAGGGATTGAATCCTCTGGTGGTGGGGTCCAGGGATTGAACCCTCTGGTGGTGTGGTCCAGGGATTGAACCCTCTGGTGGTGGGGTCCAGGGATTGAACCCTCTGGTGGTGTGGTCCAGGGATTCAACCCTCTGGTGGTGGGGTCCAGGGATTGAACCCTCTGGTGGTGGGGTCCAGGGATTGAACCCTCTGGTGGTGGGGTCCAGGGATTCAACCCTCTGGTGGTGGGGTCCAGGGATTGAACCCTCTGGTGGTGGGGTCCAGGGATTGGACCCTCTGGTGGTGGGGTCCAGGGATTGGACCCTCTGGTGGAGGCATTCAGGGATTGGACCCTCTGGTGGTGGGGTCCAGGGATTTGACCCTCTGGTGGTGGGGTCCAGGGATTGGACCCTCTGGTGGTGGGGTCCAGGGATTGGACCCTCTGGTGGTGGGATCCAGGGATTTGACCCTCTGGTGGTGGGGTCCAGGGATTTGACCCTCTGGTGGTGGGGTCCAGGGATTGAACCCTCTGGTGGTGGGGTCCAGGGATTGGACCCTCTGGTGGTGGGGTCCAGGGATTGAACCCTCTGGTGGTGGGGTCCAGGGATTGGACCCTCTGGTGGTGGGGTCCAGGGATTGGACCCTCTGGTGGAGGGATCCGGGATTGGACCCTCTGGTGGTGTGGTCCAGGGATTTGACCCTCTGGTGGTGGGGTCCAGTGATTGGAAGCTCTGGTGGTGGGGTCCAGGAAATGGACCCTCTGTTGGTGGGGTCCAGAATGTTCTGGAGAGTGGTTTAGTTGCTCTTGCCCAACCCAACCAACAGGGGCTACATGGTGCTGTGAGAGTGAAAGAGGAGAAACTGCCCCCACTATTGGTTACTGTTCTATCACCAGTTTCTCCTCTGCAATATGACTCCAAAAAATATAAATCACATTCCTTTAGTGTTTCTGCCATGTTGTTTTTCGGTAGCACTTTGTCATGGTGGGATCGTATGAAGACATCAATAAATGAATTTATGAGGTGTTATCCAGTAGGCAACAATACTTCATAAATTCATAATTTTTTACATCTGTCTTGGTGAGGAAGAGGGACGAGTGCTGCCAGGCTGTGGTCGAGGTGTTTGATAAACGTTGCAAGGCTGAGGAAAAGACACATCTTACCGCGTTAGGATAGCTGGTCGAAACCACACAAAACGCCTCCCTGGAAGAAGGTGTTTGTTTCTTTTCATCACGGTTAAATACGAGATTAACCCACATTGATGATGGAAAACATTATTGCCCTTTTTGTACCTTTAAAAAAAAGCTTAGGCTACACAGTAAGCAGCATAAGACTGGTATGTGTTTCACTGTAAAGTTACTTTTAACTAAACTAGGCTGGGTCTGGGGATGGTGTAACTAAACTAGGCTGGGTCTGGGGATGGTGTAACTAAACTAGGCTGGGTCTGGGGATGGTGTAACTAAACTAGGCTGGGTCTGGGGATGGTGTAACTAAACTAGGCTGGGTCTGGGGATGGTGTAACTAAACTAGGCTGGGTCTGGGGATGGTGTAACTAAACTAGGCTGGGTCTGGGGATGGTGTAACTAAACTAGGCTGGGTCTGGGGATGGTGTAACTAAACTAGGCTGGGTCTGGGGATGGTGTAACTAAGCTAGGCTGGGTCTGGGGATGGTGTAACTAAACTAGGCTGGGTCTGGGGATGGTGTAACTAAACTAGGCTGGGTCTGGGGATGGTGTAACTAAACTAGGCTGGGTCTGGGGATGGTGTAACTAAACTAGGCTGGGTCTGGGGATGGTGTAACTAAACTAGGCTGGGTCTGGGGATGGTGTAACTAAGCTAGGCTGGGTCTGGGGATGGTGTAACTAAACTAGGCTGGGTCTGGGGATGGTGTAACTAAACTAGGCTGGGTCTGGGGATGGTGTAACTAAACTAGGCTGGGTCTGGGGATGGTGTAACTAAACTAGGCTGGGTCTGGGGATGGTGTAACTAAACTAGGCTGGGTCTGGGGATGGTGTAACTAAACTAGGCTGGGTCTGGGGATGGTGTAACTAAACTAGGCTGGGTCTGGGGATGGTGTAACTAAACTAGGCTGGGTCTGGGGATGGTGTAACTAAGCTAGGCTGGGTCTGGGGATGGTGTAACTAAACTAGGCTGGGTCTGGGGATGGTGTAACTAAACTAGGCTGGGTCTGGGGATGGTGTAACTAAACTAGGCTGGGTCTGGGGATGGTGTAACTAAACTAGGCTGGGTCTGGGGATGGTGTAACTAAACTAGGCTGGGTCTGGGGATGGTGTAACTAAACTAGGCTGGGTCTGGGGATGGTGTAACTAAGCTAGGCTGGGTCTGGGGATGGTGTAACTAAACTAGGCTGGGTCTGGGGATGGTGTAACTAAACTAGGCTGGGTCTGGGGATGGTGTAACTAAACTAGGCTGGGTCTGGGGATGGTGTAACTAAACTAGGCTGGGTCTGGGGATGGTGTAACTAAACTAGGCTGGGTCTGGGGATGGTGTAACTAAACTAGGCTGGGTCTGGGGATGGGTAACTAAACTAGGCTGGGTCTGGGGATGGTGTAACTAAACTAGGCTGGGTCTGGGGATGGTGTAACTAAACTAGGCTGGGTCTGGGGATGGTGTAACTAAACTAGGCTGGGTCTGGGGATGGTGTAACTAAACTAGGCTGGGTCTGGGGATAGGCTGGGTCTGGGGATGGTGTAACTAAACTAGGCTGGGTCTGGGGATGGTGTAACTAAACTAGGCTGGGTCTGGGGATGGTGTAACTAAACTAGGCTGGGTCTGGGGATGGTGTAACTAAGCTAGGCTGGGTCTGGGGATGGTGTAACTAAACTAGGCTGGGTCTGGGGATGGTGTAACTAAACTAGGCTGGGTCTGGGGATGGGGATGGATGGTGTAACTAAACTAGGCTGGGTCTGGGGATGGTGTAACTAAACTAGGCTGGGTCTGGGGATGGTGTAACTAAACTAGGCTGGGTCTGGGGATGGTGTAACTAAACTAGGCTGGGTCTGGGGATGGTGTAGGCTGGGTCTGGGGATGGTGTAACTAAACTAGGCTGGGTCTGGGGATGGTGTAACTAAACTAGGCTGGGTCTGGGGATGGTGTAACTAAACTAGGCTGGGTCTGGGGATGGTGTAACTAAACTAGGCTGGGTCTGGGGATGGTGTAACTAAACTAGGCTGGGTCTGGGGATGGTGTAACTAAACTAGGCTGGGTCTGGGGATGGTGTAACTAAACTAGGCTGGGTCTGGGGATGGTGTAACTAAACTAGGCTGGGTCTGGGGATGGTGTAACTAAACTAGGCTGGGTCTGGGGATGGTGTAACTAAACTAGGCTGGGTCTGGGGATGGTGTAACTAAACTAGGCTGGGTCTGGGGATGGTGTAACTAAACTAGGCTGGGTCTGGGGATGGTGTAACTAAACTAGGCTGGGTCTGGGGATGGTGTAACTAAACTAGGCTGGGTCTGGGGATGGTGTAACTAAACTAGGCTGGGTCTGGGGATGGTGTAACTAAACTAGGCTGGGTCTGGGGATGGTGTAACTAAACTAGGCTGGGTCTGGGGATGGTGTAACTAAACTAGGCTGGGTCTGGGGATGGTGTAACTAAACTAGGCTGGGTCTGGGGATGGTGTAACTAAACTAGGCTGGGTCTGGGGATGGTGTAACTAAACTAGGCTGGGTCTGGGGATGGTGTAACTAAACTAGGCTGGGTCTGGGGATGGTGTAACTAAACTAGGCTGGGTCTGGGGATGGTGTAACTAAACTAGGCTGGGTCTGGGGATGGTGTAACTAAACTAGGCTGGGTCTGGGGATGGTGTAACTAAACTAGGCTGGGTCTGGGGATGGTGTAACTAAACTAGGCTGGGTCTGGGGATGGTGTAACTAAACTAGGCTGGGTCTGGGGATGGTGTAACTAAACTAGGCTGGGTCTGGGGATGGTGTAACTAAACTAGGCTGGGTCTGGGGATGGTGTAACTAAACTAGGCTGGGTCTGGGGATGGTGTAACTAAACTAGGCTGGGTCTGGGGATGGTGTAACTAAACTAGGCTGGGTCTGGGGATGGTGTAACTAAACTAGGCTGGGTCTGGGGATGGTGTAACTAAACTAGGCTGGGTCTGGGGATGGTGTAATTAAACTAGGCTGGGTCTGGGGATGGTGTAACTAAACTAGGCTGGGTCTGGGGATGGTGTAACTAAACTAGGCTGGGTCTGGGGATGGTGTAATTAAACTAGGCTGGGTCTGGGGATGGTGTAACTAAACTAGGCTGGGTCTGGGGATGGTGTAATTAAACTAGGCTGGGTCTGGGGATGGTGTAATTAAACTAGGCTGGGTCTGGGGATGGTGTAACTAAACTAGGCTGGGTCTGGGGATGGTGTAACTAAACTAGGCTGGGTCTGGGGATGGTGTAACTAAACTAGGCTGGGTCTGGGGATGGTGTAACTAAACTAGGCTGGGTCTGGGGATGGTGTAACTAAACTAGGCTGGGTCTGGGGATGGTGTAACTAAACTAGGCTGGGTCTGGGGATGGTGTAACTAAACTAGGCTGGGTCTGGGGATGGTGTAACTAAACTAGGCTGGGTCTGGGGATGGTGTAACTAAACTAGGCTGGGTCTGGGGATGGTGTAACTAAACTAGGCTGGGTCTGGGGATGGTGTAACTAAACTAGGCTGGGCTGGGTCTGGGGATGGTGTAACTAAACTAGGCTGGGTCTGGGGATGGTGTAACTAAACTAGGCTGGGTCTGGGGGGTGTAACTAAACTAGGCTGGGTCTGGGGATGGTGTAACTAAACTAGGCTGGGTCTGGGGATGGGTGATAACTAAACTAGGCTGGGTCTGGGGATGGTGTAACTAAACTAGGCTGGGTCTGGGGATGGTGTAACTAAACTAGGCTGGGTCTGGGGATGGTGTAACTAAACTAGGCTGGGTCTGGGGATGGTGTAACTAAACTAGGCTGGGTCTGGGGATGGTGTAACTAAACTAGGCTGGGTCTGGGGATGGTGTAACTAAACTAGGCTGGGTCTGGGGATGGTGTAACTAAACTAGGCTGGGTCTGGGGATGGTGTAACTAAACTAGGCTGGGTCTGGGGATGGTGTAACTAAACTAGGCTGGGTCTGGGGATGGTGTAACTAAAACTGGGGATGGTGCTAGGCTGGGTCTGGGGATGGTGTAACTAAACTAGGCTGGGTCTGGGGATGGTGTAACTAAACTAGGCTGGGTCTGGGGATGGTGTAAACTAAACTAGGCTGGGTCTGGGGATGGTGTAACTAAACTAGGCTGGGTCTGGGGATGGTGTAACTAAACTAGGCTGGGTCTGGGGATGGTGTAACTAAACTAGGCTGGGTCTGGGGATGGTGTAACTAAACTAGGCTGGGTCTGGGGATGGTGTAACTAAACTAGGCTGGGTCTGGGGATGGTGTAACTAAACTAGGCTGGGTCTGGGGATGGTGTAACTAAACTAGGCTGGGTCTGGGGATGGTGTAACTAAACTAGGCTGGGTCTGGGGATGGTGTAACTAAACTAGGCTGGGTCTGGGGATGGGATAGGGTCTGGGGATAACTAACTAAACTAGGCTGGGTCTGGGGATGGTGTAACTAAACTAGGCTGGGTCTGGGGATGGTGTAACTAAACTAGGCTGGGTCTGGGGATGGTGTAACTAAACTAGGCTGGGTCTGGGGATGGTGTAACTAAACTAGGCTGGGTCTGGGGATGGTGTAACTAAACTAGGCTGGGTCTGGGGATGGTGTAACTAAACTAGGCTGGGTCTGGGGATGGTGTAACTAAACTAGGCTGGGTCTGGGGATGGTAACTAAACTAGGCTGGGTCTGGGGATGGTGTAACTAAACTAGGCTGGGTCTGGGGATGGTGTAACTAAACTAGGCTGGGTCTGGGGATGGTGTAACTAAACTAGGCTGGGTCTGGGGATGGTGTAACTAAACTAGGCTGGGTCTGGGGATGGTGTAACTAAACTAGGCTGGGTCTGGGGATGGTGTAACTAAACTAGGCTGGGTCTGGGGATGGTGTAACTAAGCTAGGCTGGGTCTGGGGATGGTGTAACTAAACTAGGCTGGGTCTGGGGATGGTGTAACTAAACTAGGCTGGGTCTGGGGATGGTGTAACTAAACTAGGCTGGGTCTGGGGATGGTGTAACTAAACTAGGCTGGGTCTGGGGATGGTGTAACTAAACTAGGCTGGGTCTGGGGATGGTGTAACTAAACTAGGCTGGGTCTGGGGATGGTGTAACTAAACTAGGCTGGGTCTGGGGATGGTGTAACTAAACTAGGCTGGGTCTGGGGATGGTGTAACTAAGCTAGGCTGGGTCTGGGGATGGTGTAACTAAACTAGGCTGGGTCTGGGGATGGTGTAACTAAACTAGGCTGGGTCTGGGGATGGTGTAACTAAACTAGGCTGGGTCTGGGGATGGTGTAACTAAACTAGGCTGGGTCTGGGGATGGTGTAACTAAACTAGGCTGGGTCTGGGGATGGTGTAACTAAACTAGGCTGGGTCTGGGGATGGTGTAACTAAACTAGGCTGGGTCTGGGGATGGTGTAACTAAACTAGGCTGGGTCTGGGGATGGTGTAACTAAACTGGGGAGGCTAGGGGTCTGGGGATGGTGTAACTAAACTAGGCTGGGTCTGGGGATGGTGTAACTAAACTAGGCTGGGTCTGGGGATGGTGTAACTAAACTAGGCTGGGTCTGGGGATGGTGTAACTAAACTAGGCTGGGTCTGGGGATGGTGTAACTAAACTAGGCTGGGTCTGGGGATGGTGTAACTAAGCTAGGCTGGGTCTGGGGATGGTGTAACTAAACTAGGCTGGGTCTGGGGAGTGTAACTAAACTAGGCTGGGTCTGGGGATGGTGTAAACTAGGCTGGGTCTGGGGATGGTGTAACTAAACTAGGCTGGGTCTGGGGATGGTGGCTAGGCTGGGTCTGGGGATGGTGTAACTAAACTAGGCTGGGTCTGGGGATGGTGTAACTAAGCTAGGCTGGGTCTGGGGATGGTGTAACTAAACTAGGCTGGGTCTGGGGATGGTGTAACTAAACTAGGCTGGGTCTGGGGATGGTGTAACTAAACTAGGCTGGGTCTGGGGATGGTGTAACTAAACTAGGCTGGGTCTGGGGATGGTGTAACTAAACTAGGCTGGGTCTGGGGATGGTGTAACTAAACTAGGCTGGGTCTGGGGATGGTGTAACTAAACTAGGCTGGGTCTGGGGATGGTGTAACTAAACTAGGCTGGGTCTGGGGATGGTGTAACTAAACTAGGCTGGGTCTGGGGATGGTGTAACTAAACTAGGCTGGGTCTGGGGATGGTGTAACTAAGCTAGGCTGGGTCTGGGGATGGTGTAACTAAACTAGGCTGGGTCTGGGGATGGTGTAACTAAACTAGGCTGGGTCTGGGGATGGTGTAACTAAACTAGGCTGGGTCTGGGGATGGTGTAACTAAACTAGGCTGGGTCTGGGGATGGTGTAACTAAACTAGGCTGGGTCTGGGGATGGTGTAACTAAACTAGGCTGGGTCTGGGGATGGTGTAACTAAACTAG
Organism: Oncorhynchus keta; assembly: GCF_023373465.1. Taxonomy (NCBI): domain Eukaryota; kingdom Metazoa; phylum Chordata; class Actinopteri; order Salmoniformes; family Salmonidae; genus Oncorhynchus; species Oncorhynchus keta. The sequence goes on along the minus strand of NC_068427.1, from coordinate 46,673,730 downwards.
GCTGGGCCTGGGGATGGTGTAACTAAACTAGGCTGGGTCTGGGGCTGGGTCTGGGGTGTAACTAAACTAGGCTGGGTCTGGGGATGGTGTAACTAAACTAGGCTGGGTCTGGGGATGGTGTAACTAAACTAGGCTGGGTCGGCGGATGGTTAATTAAACTAGGCTGGGCCTGGGGATGGTGTAACTAAGCTAGGCTGGGTCTGGGGATGGTGTAACTAAACTAGGCTGGGCCCTGGGGATGTTGTAATTAAACTAGGCTAGGCCTGGGGATGGTGTAATTAAACTAGGCTAGGCCTGGGGATGGTGTAACTAAACTAGGCTGGGTCTGGGGATGGTGTAACTAAACTAGGCTGGGTCTGGGGATGGTGTAACTAAGCTAGGCTGGGTCTGGGGATGGTGTAACTAAACTAGGCTGGGTCTGGGGATGGTGTAACTAAACTAGGCTGGGTCTGGGGATGGTGTAACTAAACTAGGCTGGGTCTGGGGATGGTGTAACTAAGCTAGGCTGGGTCTGGGGATGGTGTAATTAAACTAGGCTAGGCCTGGGGATGGTGTAATTAAACTAGGCTGGGTCGGCGGATGGTATAATTAAACTAGGCTGGGCCTGGGGATGGTGTAACTAAGCTAGGCTGGGTCTGGGGATGGTGTAACTAAACTAGGCTGGGCCCTGGGGATGTTGTAATTAAACTAGGCTAGGCCTGGGGATGGTGTAATTAAACTAGGCTAGGCCTGGGGATGGTGTAACTAAGCTAGGCTGGGTCTGGGGATGGTGTAATTAAACTAGGCTGGGCCTGGGGATGGTGTAACTAAGCTAGGCTGGGTCGGCGGATGGTGTAATTAAACTAGGCTGGGCCTGGGGATGGTGTAACTAAGCTAGGCTGGGTCTGGGGATGGTGTAACTAAACTAGGCTGGGCCCTGGGGATGTTGTAATTAAACTAGGCTAGGCCTGGGGATGGTGTAATTAAACTAGGCTGGGCCTGGGGATGGTGTAATTAAACTAGGCTAGGCCTGGGGATGGTGTAATTAAACTAGGCTGGGTCTGGGGATGGTGTAACTAAGCTAGGCTTGGTCTGGGGATGGTGTAACTAAGCTCGGCTGGGTATAGGCTGATGGATGGTGTAACTAAACCAGGCTGGGTCTGGGAATGGTGTATCTAAACTAGGCTGGGTATAGGCTGATGGATGGTGTAACTAACCCAGGTTGGGTCTAGGCTGATGGATGGTGTATCTAAACTAGGCTGGGTCTAGGCTGGGGGATGGTGTAACTAAACTAGGTTGGGCTTAGGCTGAGGGATGGTGTAACTAAACTAGGCTGGGTCTAGGCTGGGGGATGGTGTAACTAAACCAGGCTGGGTCTAGGCTGGAGGATGGTGTAACTAACCCAGGCTGGGTCTAGGTTGGGGGATGGTGTAACTAAACCAGGCTGGGTCTAGACTGGGGGATAGTGTAACTAACCCAGGCTGGGTCTAGGCTGGAGGATGGTGTAACTAACCCAGGCTGGGTCTAGGTTGGGGGATGGTGTAACTAAACCAGGCTGGGTCTAGACTGGGGGATAGTGTAACTAACCCAGGCTGGGTCTAGGCTGGAGGATGGTGTAACTAACCCAGGCTGGGTCTAGGCTGGGGGATGGTGTAACTAAACCAGGCTGGGTCTAGGCTGGGGGATGGTGTAACTAACCCAGGCTGGGTCTAGGCTGGAGGATGGTGTAACTAACCCAGGCTGGGTCTAGGCTGGAGGATGGTGTAACCAAACCATGCTGGGCCAAGACACAGTGTTGCTTCTCGTAATTTAGAGTGGCCATGATGATGGCAGTCGCCATCACTCCCTCTAATCTTGAAGAAAGACAATATTTACTGTAGTATGTACTTTACAGGGGAGGCAGTTGTCCCAAAATGTTGCTGCATTTATATGGAGCCTGATAGTGGTCAGGATTTATATGTAGTCTGATAGTGGTCATGATTTATATGTAGTCTGATAGTGGTCAGGATTTATATGGAGTCTGATGTTCTGTGTGTTTTAAACAGTCTGTGTTATGTTTGATCTAAACAGTCTGTTCTGTGTGTTCTAAACAGTCTGTGTTCTGTGTGTTCTAAACAGTCTGTGTTGTTTGATCTAAACAGTCTGTTCTGTGTGTTCTAAACAGTCTGTGTTCTGTGAGTTCTTAACAGTCTGTGTTCTGTGTGTTCTAAACAGTCTGTGTTCTGTGTTTTCTAAAAAGTCTGTGTTCTTTGTTTTCTAAACAGTCTGTGTTCTGTGTGTTCTAAACAGTCTGTGTTCTGTGTGTTCTAAACAGTATGTGTTCTGTGTGTTCTAAACAGTCTGTGTTCTGTGTGTTCTAAACAGTCTGTGTTGTTTGATCTAAACAGTCTGTTCTGTGTGTTCTAAACAGTCTGTGTTCTGTGTGTTCTTAACAGTCTGTGTTCTGTGTGTTCTAAACAGTCTGTGTTGTTTGATCTTAACAGTATGTGTTCTGTGTGTTCTAAACAGTCTGTGTTCTGTGTGTTCTAAACAGTCTGTGTTGTTTGATCTAAACAGTCTGTTCTGTGTGTTCTAAACAGTCTGTGTTCTATGTGTTCTTAACAGTCTGTGTTCTGTGTGTTCTAAACAGTCTGTGTTGTTTGATCTTAACAGTCTGTGTTCTGTGTGTTCTAAACAGTCTGTTCTTTGTTTTCTAACCAGTCTGTGTTCTGTGTGTTCTAAATAGTCTGTGTTCTGTGTGTTCTAAACAGTCTGTGTTGTTTGATCTAAACAGTCTGTTCTGTGTGTTCTAAACAGTCTGTGTTCTGTGTGCTCTAAACAGTCTGTGTTCTGTGTGTTCTAAACAGTCTGTGTTCTGTGTGTTCTAAACAGTCTGTGTTCTGTGTTTTCTAAACAGTCTGTGTTCTGTGTGTTCTAAACAGTCTGTGTTCTGTGTGTTCTAAATTGTCTGTGTTCTGTGTGTTCTAAACAGTCTGTGTTGTTTGATCTAAACAGTCTGTTCTGTGTGTTCTAAACAGTCTGTATTCTGTGTGTTCTTAACAGTCTGTGTTTTGTGTGTTCTAAACAGTCTGTGTTCTGTGTGTTCTAAACAGTCTGTGTTCTGTGTTTTCTAAACAGTCTATGTTCTGTGTTTTTAGAGGAAGATAATGAATTAGAATCTAAGGCACCTTGACGATTAGTCAGGCCTGCAGGAAATGAATTGTCCTTTATTTAACATTACAAATTACAGTTGAGACACAGCGGAGAGAGCACCGAGTTAGAGAGATGTGACAAAAACATTTCAAGTAGCAATGATTCCCTCCAAGATGCCTGTTGTGAAAATGCCAGATATTAAATGACAACGAATATAAGGTAATGTATGATACTCAACGTGATGATAAGCATAATGTGGTTAGTTGGTAATGAATATGTCTGTTCCTGTCACAATTACAATTTAAATATGAAATGACATGAGTTTAATTGTAGTATTACAAATGATCATGATGATTACAGCGTTTTGAAAGGGCAGAGGGTACGAAGCAGACATTTTTTGTATTTCATTTTTTATTAACCCATCCACCCCCTCTTCAGAGGACACATATCTTCTTTGTTTTTTACAGCTTTTCTACATACATCATACTTTTATATATAGCAGTCTCATAATAATAATACTATACCAAACATAAACTCTTTAATCCCGCCCCTCAGCCACTCTCAGCCCATCCCACCTATCACCATAGACCTCAGCTCTTTAACCCGCCCCTCAGCCACTCTCAGCCCATCCCACCTATCACCATAGACCTCAGCTCTTAAATCCCGCCCCTCAGCCAGCCCATCCCACCTATCACCATAGCAGCTCTTTAATTCAGCCACCTCAGCCCATCCCACCTATAGACCTCAGCTCTTTAATCCCACCCCTCAGACACTCTCAGCCCATCCCACCTATCACCATAGACCTCAGCTCTTTAATCCCACCCCTCAGCCACTCTCAGCCCATCCCACCTATCACCATAGACCTCGGCTCTTTAATCCCACCCCCTCAGCCACTCTCAGCCCATCCCACCTTTCACCATAGACCTCAGCTCTTTAATCCCACCCCCTCAGCCACTCTTAGCCCATCCCACCTTTCACCATAGACCTCAGCTCTTTAATCCCACCCCTCAGCCACTCTCAGCCCATCCCACCTATCACCATAGACCACCCTCATTTGGTTTCTGTGTGCCATATATTTTTCCATTGTGCTGTGATGTTTTATACATAGGTTTTGAACCTTTCTAATCATATAGTATCCACAGATTGTGAGCTGAAGATGAAAACCTTATCTAGGAGTATTATTATATTATTTATTGACTGACTATGGCTTTCCAGATTGCCCAACACTGCTATATTTAAGGTTAATTTGAAGTGCATGTTGTGTTTTTTTAACCGTTCCTGAACCTGTGATCAGAAACAAGCTACATAGGGACAATACTAGAATAAATGATCTATTGATTCTGTCCCTTTGCAGTAAAATCTACAGAGATGAGATTGTTGTATGCCCCATATATATAGCATTCTGTTGTTGGCAAGAATTTTGTATAATGATTTAAATTTAAAAACTCAAAATGTTGAATCAAATGTTGTTTTTATACCAGTTCATAAACCATGTGCCATGGAATCTGTCACGTTCTGACCTTAGTTCTATTGTTATGTCTTTGTTTTAGTATGGTCAGGGCGTGAGTTGGGTGGGTTGTCTCTTCCCATTGGTTTTGCAACCTGTATGTTTCTGGAGGATAAAACTGAAATTGTTACCATCTTTGTATGGCTTGTTTAAAAAAGGGCAACACTTTAAACAACATTTTATTTTCAATTAGTCGGAAATGAGAAGTTTGTAATCTGTATAAAGACAAAAAGGCCATTTTTGAACCAAGGACGAGCCTTTCTTAATAAACTACTGGAGAAGCATTTTGGGTTTAAGTATTACTTATGTATGAGTGGAGCTTTTAGTGAGAGGTTTAAAGCTTTAATATGTATTCATTTTAGCCACCCAAATTCATATCCATTATATAAATAGGCACATTTAATGTCTACTTCACCACACGCCCATTTTATTGGTAAACTACAAGGTTGTGTAAACACTGTCTTTTAATGATCCAATACGCAATATGGTACACTTAATTAGGTTTTAATCCAGAGAGGCTAGAAAAGTGATCAAGATCTTCGAGACTGTGCAGGGATCCACATTGCAGACTTAGGAAAATAACTAGAGTCATCGGCATACATTGACACTCGGCATACATTGACACTCGGCATACATTGACACTAGTTTTTAACCCCTGGATTTCTAACCTCTTGATGTTCTTGTTGGATCTAATTTTAATAGCTAGCATTTCAATGGCCATAATAAATAGATATGGAGACAACTGACCAGCCTTGTTTAACTCCTCTTAAAAGCTTGATACTTTCTGAGAAGTAACCATTATTTATTATTTTACATCTGGGGTTGCTGTTATGCACATTCTCTGGCACCACAGGTGTAAACAGTCTGTGTTCTGTGTGATTTAAACAGTCTGTGTTCTGTGTGTTCTAAACAGTCTGTGATCTGTGTGTTCTAAACAGTCTGTGATCTGTGTGTTCTAAACAGTCTGTGTTCTGTGTGTTCTAAACAGTCTGTGTTCTGTGTGTTCTAAACAGTCTGTGTTCTGTGTGTTCTAAACAGTCTGTGTTCTGTGTGTTCTAAACAGTCTGTGTTCTGTGTGTTCTAAACAGTCTGTGTTCTGTGTGTTCTAAACAGTCTGTGTTCTGTGTGTTCTAAACAGTCTGTGTTCTGTGTGTTCTAAACAGTCTGTGTTATGTGTGTATAGAGCTGGTAAAGAGCAAGGTAATGAATTAGAATCTGAAGCACCTTGGCGATTAGTCAGGCCTGCAGGAAATGAATTGTCCTTTATTTAACATTACAAATTACAGTTGAGACACAGCGGAGAGAGCACCGAGTTAGAGAGATGTGACAAAAACATTTAAAGTAGCAATGATTCCCTCCAAGATGCCTGTTGTGAAAATGCCAGAGATGAAATGACAACGAATATAAGGTAATGTATGATACTCAACGTGATGATAAGCATAATGTGGTTAGTTCAAATCAAACCAATTGTAATTTGTCACACGCGCCGAATACAACAGGTGTAGGTAGACCTTACAGTGAATTGCTTACTTACAAGCCCTTAATCAACAATGCAGTTTTAAGAAAAATAAGTGTTCAGTAAAAAAATAAAATAACAAATAACAAATAATTAAAGAGCAGCAGTAAAATAACAGTAGCGAAGCTATATACAGGGGGTACCGGTACAGAGTCTATTCCTGTCAATTTAAACATGAAATTACATGAGTTTAATTGTAGTATTACAAATTATCATGATTGCAGTGTTTTGAAAGGGCAGAGTGTACGAAGCAGACATTGTTGTGGGAGTGGTTTGCTTGAGAATGCTACAATGTGTATTTTGAACTTATTATGGAATGAAGAGGTCCATGGTCCACCTAGCTCTGGTCCATGGTTAGTGGTCCACCTAGCTCTGGTCCATGGTCCACCTAGCTCTGGTCCATGGTCAGTGGTCCACCTTGCTCTGGTCCATGGTTAGTGGTCCACCTAGCTCTGGTCCATGGTCAGTGGTCCACCTTGCTCTGGTCCATGGTCAGTGGTCCACCTTGCTCTGGTCCATGGTCAATGACCTGAAGAGAGATGGGACCACAGTCTCAAAGAAAACCATTAGTAACACACTACGCCGTCATGGATTAAAATCCTGCAGCGCACGTAAGGTCCCCCTGCTCAAGCCAGCGCATGTCCAGGCCCGTCTGAAGTTTGCCAATGACCATCTGGATGATCCAGAGGAGGAATGGGAGAAGGTCATGTGGTCTGATGAGACAAAAATATAGCTTTTTGGTCTAAACTCCACTTGCTGTGTTTGGAGGAAGAAGAAGGATGAGTACAACACCAATAACACCATCCCAACCGTGA
>NC_068427.1:46634281-46661781 GCF_023373465.1 Oncorhynchus keta | reverse complement strand
TGTGTTTCTGGAGCACCCCTCCTAGCCAGGCCTGTGTGTTTCTGGAGCACCCCTCCTAGCCAGGCCTGTGTGTTTCTGGAGCACCCCACCTAGCCAGGCCTGTGTGTTTCTGGAGCACCCCACCCAGCTAGGCCTGTGTGTTTCTGGAGCACCCCACCCAGCCAGGCCTGTGTGTTTCTGGAGCACCCCACCTAGCCAGGCATGTGTGTTTCTGGAGCACCCCACCCAGCCAGGCCTGTGTGTACAGTACTGTAGTATGGCCTCACACAATGAGACAAAGCTACGTATTAACTAGCCTGAAACCCTAACCAGGAATATACTCTATGTTATTGCAGTGTGTTGTGCCTCAGAAGTTGCAATTCTGTTCTCTTTATATTACAGTTGAATCTGTGGTAAAGTACGGGGGACTGTGCTGTCCCGTTGGAATACAGAGGGCTACAGATCGAACAATTAAAGCCAAGCTCTAACAATCCTCTAGTGTGAGTGAGACATATTGGAGAATGAACAGGAACAATAGATAAAGTTTAGAATGTTTAACCGCCTAACCTCCACCAAAAACAATATAACTAGCCACTAGAGACAAGGGAAATATGTGACTGGAATAGAACAAGTAACAGCTCTTGAATGTTCAGAGATTTCTTCATAGTAAAGTTGGTCACATACACATGGTTAGCAGATGTTAATGCGAGTGTAGCGAAATGCTTGTGCTCCAAGTTCCAACAGTGCAGTAATATCTAACAAGTAATATAACAACTTTACAATGTCTTCCTTAACCACACAAATGTAAAGGATAATATATAAGAATATGTACATATAAATATATGGATGAGCGATGGCCGTGCGGCTTAGGCAAGATGCAGTAGATGGTATAGAAAACAGTGTACACACATGAGATGAGTAATGTAGGACACGTAGACATTATAATTAAAGTGGACTTATTTAAAGTGACTAGTGATAACTTTATTAAATCCATTTATTACATTTATTAAAGTAGCAAGAGATTTGAGTCTGTATGTTGGCAGCAGCCACTCTATGTTAATGATGGCTGTTTAACAGTCTCATGGCCTTGATATAGAAGTCTGATGGCCTTGATATAGAAGTCTGATGGCCTTGATATAGAAGTCTCATGGCCTTGATATAGAAGTATCATGGCCTTGATATAGAAGTATCATGGCCTTGATATAGAAGTCTGATGGCCTTGATATAGAAGTCTCATGGCCTTGATATAGAAGTCTGATGGCCTTGATATAGAAGTCTCATGGCCTTGATATAGAAGTCTCATGGCCTTGATATAGAAGTCTCATGGCCTTGATATGTGGTGCCTTTTTCACCACAATGTCTGTGATGTGTACACCGAGGAGCTTCAAACTTTCCACCTTCTCCACTGCTGTCCCATCGATGTGGATGGGGGATGCTCCCATCCGCTGTTTCCTGAAGTCCACGGTCATCTCCTTTGTTTTGTTGACATTTAGTGGGAGGTTGTTTTTCTGACACCACACTCCGAGTGCCCTCACCTCCTCCCTGTAGGCCATCTCGTCGTTGTTGGAAATCAAGCCTACCACTGTAGTGTTGTTTGCAAACTTGATGATTGAGTTGGAGGTGTGCATGTGGATGTGGATCTGTTGGAGTAGCTATGGTCCAGAATGCTACATGTTGCACATTCGACATCCTGATAGAATTTAGGAAGCCTTGTTCTTAGATTAGCTTTGTTAAAATCCACAGCTACAATAAATGCAAGCTCAGGAAATATGGTTTCCAGTTTACACAGAGTCCAGGGAAGATCTTTCAGGGCCGTCGAGGTATCTGCTTGGGGGGGATATACACACGGCTGTGAATATAATCAAAGAGAATTCTCTTGGTAGATAATGCGGTGGGCATTTGATTATAAGCAATTCTATGGCAGGTAAACAAAGGGACCTGAGTTCCTGTATGTTGTAATGATCACACCATGAGGTGTTAATCATAAAGCATACACCCCCACCCTTCTTCTAAACAGAGTTGTTTGTATCTGTCGGCTCGATACGTGAAGAAACCGGGTGGCTGTACCTACTCCGACAACATATCCCCAGTGAGCCATGTTTCCATGAAACAGAGAATGTTATAATCTCTGATGTCTCTCTGGAAGACAACTCTTGCCCTAATTTCGTCCACCATGTTGTCTAGAGATTGGACTTTGGCGAGTAATATGCTCGGAAGCGGTGGGTGGTGTGCTCGCCTTCTAAGTCTGACCAGTAGGCCGCTCCGTCTGTCTCTCCTGCGGTGACCTCATTGTTTTGGGTCGACCTCTGGGATAAGTTCCCACGTCCAGGGTGGAGGTCCGAACAAAGGGTCCGTCGTAATGATGGTAAGGTGACATCGCATTTTTATCCAGTAGTTCTTTCCGGCTGTATGTAATAACACCTGAGATTTTCTGGGCTAACAATGTAAGAAATAATACATTTTTAAAAAAAATTACTGCAAAGTTTCCCAAGGACCTGAAGCGAGGCGACCATCTCTGTTGGCACCATCATCATTCCTCACCATCATAAGAGTTCCTCACCATCATAAGAGTTCCTCACCATCATAATAGTTCCTCACCACCATAATAGTTCCTCAGCATCATAAGAGTTCCTCACCATCATAATAGTTCCTCAGCATCATAATAGTTCCTCACCACCATAATAGTTCCTCACCATCATAAGAGTTCCTCACCATCATAATAGTTCCTCAGCATCATAAGAGTTCCTCACCACCATAATAGTTCCTCAGCATCATAAGAGTTCCTCACCATCATAATAGTTCCTCATCATCATAAGAGTTCCTCACCATCATAATAGTTCCTCACCATCATAAGAGTTCCTCACCATCATGAGTTCCTCACCATCATAATAGTTCCTCACCATCATGAGTTCCTCACCATCATAATAGTTCCTCACCATCATGAGTTCCTCACCATCATAAGAGTTCCCCACCATCATGAGATCCTCACCATCACCTGATAACTACCCAACAAAGCCATTATAGTCTTGTTTTGATAAATGTTACCAAAGAATTGCCAAGTGTTAGAACCACAGGATGAAGGAAGACATGTCATTGGTCCTGTGCTGTGCTGTGGTGTGGCTGACAGAGGCCATTTTAAAAGGCAGCATGAACCAGCCTGCTCTTTTTCTCTGTCTAATAACCCGCCCCCTCCACTCACTAGCGCTTTGACTACCCCCCAGAGCAGGAGGTAGTCAAAGGGAAATGTTATTTTCTTTCCCACCAAGGGGTCTCCCCCTGGCAACCTGTCTGGAAGTTAAGCTGAGAGTTTGTACTATTAGAACATCATTAAGACAGGAATCCAATTTCGCCCACTTCCCATTCACTGTAATGTGATTATTGTGGTGCTGATTAACGTCATATGGTGTTATGTTTGTTATGTGGGATATTTATACCAGAGGATTGTGGGGGAATGATATTATGCTGTTCTAGAACAATATGAGGTATGGCGGTTGAGCTAAAACAGTGGAGAAAATGAGAGAAATAGTCTAAGAGCTTATGTAGATAATTTAAGCCTCCATGTCTTCTACTTATATTAAACAGTCATATCTTCAGTGAAATAAACTAGTTCTTAGCCATTGACCTTCTAATAACTTGCTACACCTCACAGTCCAAATTAAAACTAGGATTCACATTTTGATGGAGAAATCCCCCTGCACCGACTGTAGAGCATGTCCTGGTTGAGTTGTGTGTGTAGAGCCTGTCCTGGTTGTGTAGTGTGCTGTAGAGCCTGTCCTGGTTGTGTTGTGTGTAGAGCCTGTCCTGGTTGTGTTGTGTGCTGTAGAGCCTGTCCTGGTTGTGTTGTGTGTAGAGTCTGTCCTGGTTGTGTAGTGTGCTGTAGAGCCTGTCCTGGTTGTGTTGTATGTAGAGCCTGTCCTGGTTGTGTTGTGTGCTGTAGAGCCTGTCCTGGTTGTGTTGTGTGTAGAGTCTGTCCTGGTTGTGTTGTGTGCTGTAGAGCCTGTCCTGGTTGTGTTGTGTGTAGAGTCTGTCCTGGTTGTGTAGTGTGCTGTAGAGCCTGTCCTGGTTGTGTTGTATGTAGAGCCTGTCCTGGTTGTGTTGTGTGCTGTAGAGCCTGTCCTGGTTGTGTTGTGTGTAGAGTCTGTCCTGGTTGTGTTTTGTGTGTAGAGTCTGTCCTGGTTGTGTTGTGTGTAGAGCCTGTCCTGGTTGTGTTATGTGCTGTAGAGCCTGTCCTGGTTGTGTTGTGTGTAGAGCCTTTCCTGGTTGTGTTGTGTGGAGAGCCTGTCCTGGTTGTGTTGTGTGTAGAGCCTGTCCTGGTTGTGTTGTGTGCTGTAGAGCCTGTCCTGGTTGTGTTGTGTGCTGTAGAGCCTGTCCTGGTTGTGTTGTGTGTGTAGAGCCTGTCCCGGTTGAGTTGTGTGTGTAGAGCCTGTCCTGGTTGTGTTGTGTGCTGTAGAGCCTGTCCTGGTTGTGTTGTGTGCTGTAGAGCCTGTCCTGTTTGTGTTGTGTGTGTAGAGCCTGTCCCGGTTGAGTTGTGTGTGTAGAGCCTGTCCTGGTTGTGTTGTGTGTGTGTGTAGAGCCTGTCCTGGTTGTGTTGTGTGCTGTAGAGCCTGTCCTGGTTGTGTTGTGTGCTGTAGAGCCTGTCCTGGTTGTGTTGTGTGTGTAGAGCCTGTCCCGGTTGAGTTGTGTGTGTAGAGCCTGTCCTGGTTGTGTTGTGTGCTGTAGAGCCTGTCCTGGTTGTGTTGTGTGCTGTAGAGCCTGTCCTGTTTGTGTTGTGTGTGTAGAGCCTGTCCCGGTTGAGTTGTGTGTGTAGAGCCTGTCCTGGTTGTGTTGTGTGTGTGTGTAGAGCCTGTCCTGGTTGTGTTGTGTGCTGTAGAGCCTGTCCTGGTTTTGTTGTGTGGAGAGCCTGTCCTGGTTGTGTTGTGTGTAGAGCCTGTCCTGGTTGTGTTGTGTGCTGCTGTAGAGCCTTCCTGGTTGTGTTGTGTGCTGTAGAGCATGTCCTGGTTGAGTTGTGTGCTGTAGAGCCTGTCCTGGTTGTGTTGTGTGTAGAACCTGTCCTGGTTGTGTTGTGTGCTGTAGAGCCTGTCCTGGTTGTGTTGTGTGCTGTAGAGCCTGTCCTGGTTGAGTTGTGTGCTGTAGAGCCTGTCCTGGTTGTGTTGTGTGTGTAGAGCCTGCCCTGGTTGTGTTGTGTGTAGACTCTGTCCTGGTTGTGTTGTGTGTAGAGCCTGTCCTGGTTGTGTTGTGTGCTGTAGAGCCTGTCCTGGTTGTGTTGTGTGCTGTAGAGCCTGTCCTGGTAGAGTTGTGTGTAGAGCCTGTCCTGGTTGCGTTGTGTGCTGTAGAGCCTGTCCTGGTTGTGTTGTGTGCTGTAGAGCCTGTCCCGGATGAGTTGTGTATGTAGAGCCTGTCCTGGTTGTGTTGTGTGTGTGTAGAGCCTGTCCTGGTTGTGTTGTGTGCTGTAGAGCCTGTCCTGGTTGTGTTGTGTGTTTTAGAGCCTGTCCTGGTTGCGTTGTGTGCTGTAGAGCCTTTCCTGGTTGTGTTGTGTGCTGTAGAGCCTTTCCTGGTTGTGGTGTGTGCTGTAGAGCCTGTCCTGGTTGAGTTGTGTGTAGAGCCTGTCCTGGTTGTGTTGTGTGTAGAGCCTGTCCTGGTTGTGTTGTGTGCTGTAGAGCCTGTCCTGGTTGTGTTGTGTGCTGTAGAGCCTGTCCTGGTTGAGTTGTGTGTGTAGAGCCTGTCCTGGTTGTGTTGTGTGTGTGTAGAGCCTGTCCTGGTTGTGTTGTGTGCTGTAGAGCCTGTCCTGGTTGTGTTGTGTGCTGTAGAGCCTGTCCTGGTTGAGTTGTGTGCTGTAGAGCCTGTCCTGGTTGTGTTGTGTGTGTAGAGCCTGCCCTGGTTGTGTTGTGTGTAGACTCTGTCCTGGTTGTGTTGTGTGTAGAGCCTGTCCTGGTTGTGTTGTGTGCTGTAGAGCCTGTCCTGGTTGTGTTGTGTGCTGTAGAGCCTGTCCTGGTAGAGTTGTGTGTAGAGCCTGTCCTGGGAGAGTTGTGTGTAGAGCCTGTCCTGGTTGTGTTGTGTGCTGTAGAGCATGTCTTGGTTGTGTTGTGTGCTGTAGAGCCTGTCCTGGTTGTGTTGTGTGTAGAGTCTGTCCTGGTTGTGTTTTGTGTGTAGAGCCTGTCCTGGTTGTGTTGTGTGTGTGTAGAGCCTGTCCTGGTTGTGTTGTGTGCTGTAGAGCCTGTCCTGGTTGTGTTGTGTGCTGTAGAGCCTGTCCTGGTTGAGTTGTGTGCTGTAGAGCCTGTCCTGGTTGTGTTGTGTGTGTAGAGCCTGCCCTGGTTGTGTTGTGTGTAGACTCTGTCCTGGTTGTGTTGTGTGTAGAGCCTGTCCTGGTTGTGTTGTGTGCTGTAGAGCCTGTCCTGGTTGTGTTGTGTGCTGTAGAGCCTGTCCTGGTAGAGTTGTGTGTAGAGCCTGTCCTGGGAGAGTTGTGTGTAGAGCCTGTCCTGGTTGTGTTGTGTGCTGTAGAGCATGTCTTGGTTGTGTTGTGTGCTGTAGAGCCTGTCCTGGTTGTGTTGTGTGCTGTAGAGCCTGTCCTGGTTGAGTTGTGTGTAGAACCTATCCTGGTTGTGTTGTGTGCTGTAGAGCCTGTCCTGGTTGTGTTGTGTGCTGTAGAGCCTGTCCTGGTTGAGTTGTGTGCTGTAGACCCTGTCCTGGTTGTGTTGTGTGTGTAGAGCCTGCCCTGGTTGTGTTGTGTGTAGAGTCTGTCCTGGTTGTGTTGTGTGTAGAGCCTGTCCTGGTTGTGTTATGTGCTGTAGAGCCTGTCCTGGTTGTGTTGTGTGTAGAGCCTGTCCTGGTTGTGTTGTGTGTAGAGCCTGTCCTGGTTGTGTTGTGTGTAGAGCCTGTCCTGGTTGTGTTATGCGCTGTAGAGTCTGTCCTGGTTGTGTTGTGTGCTGTAGAGCCTGTCCTGGTAGAGTTGTGTGTAGAGCCTGTCCTGGTTGTTTGTATGCTGTAGAGCCTGTCCTGGTTGTGTTGTGTGCTGTAGAGCCTGTCCTGGTTGTGTTGTGTGTGTAGAGCCTGTCCCGGTTGAGTTGTGTATGTAGAGCCTGTCCTGGTTGTGTTGTGTGCTGTAGAGCCTGTCCTGGTTGCGTTGTGTGCTGTACAGCCTGTCCTGGTTGTGTTGTGTGCTGTAGAGCCTGACCTGGTTGTGTTGTGTGTAGAACCTGTCCTGGTTGTGTTTTGTGTGTAGACTGTGTCCTGGTTGTGTTGTGTGCTGTAGAGCCTGTCCTGGTTGTGTTGTGTGTCTAGAGGCTGTCCTGGTTGTGTTGTGTGCTGTAGAGCCTGTCCTAGTTATGTTGTGTGTAGAGCCTGTCCCGGTTGAGTTGTGTATGTAGAGCCTGTCCTGGTTGTGTTGTGTGTGTGTAGAGCCTGTCCTGGTTGTGTTGTGTGCTGTAGAGCCTGTCCTGGTTGTGTTGTGTGTTTTAGAGCCTGTCCTGGTTGCGTTGTGTGCTGTAGAGCCTGTCCTGGTTGTGTTGTGTGCTGTAGAGCCTGTCCTGGTAGAGTTGTGTGTAGAGTCTGTCCTGGTTGTGTTGTGTGCTGCTGTAGAGCCTGTCCTGGTTGTTTTGTGTGCTGTAGAGTCTGTCCTGGTTATGTTGTGTGCTGTAGAGCCTTTCCTGGTTGTGGTGTGTGCTGTAGAGCCTGTCCTGGTTGTGTTGTGTGTGTAGAGCCTGCCCTGGTTGTGTTGTGTGCTGTAGAGCCTGTCCTGGTTGTGTTGTGTGTAGAGCCTGTCCCGGTTGAGTTGTGTGTGTAGAGCCTGTCCTGGTTGTGTTGTGTGTGTGTAGAGCCTGTCCTGGTTGTGTTGTGTGCTATAGAGCCTGTCCTGGTTGTGTTGTGTGCTGTAGAGCCTGTCCTGGTTGAGTTGTGTGCTGTAGAGCCTGTCCTGGTTGTGTTGTGTGTAGAGCCTGTCCTGGTTGTGTTGTGTGCTGTAGAGCCTGTCCTGGTTGTGTTGTGTGCTGTAGAGTCTGTGCTGGTTGTGTTGTGTGTAGAGCCTGTCCTGGTTGTGTTGTGTGCTGTAGAGCCTGTCCTGGTTGTGTTGTGTGCTGTAGAGCCTGTCCTGGTTGTGTTGTGTGCTGTAGAGCCTGTCCTCGTAGAGTTGTGTGTAGAGTCTGTCCTGGTTGTGTTGTGTGCTGTAGAGCCTGTCCTGGTTGTATTGTGTGCTGTAGAGCCTGTCCTGGTTGAGTTGTGTGCTGTAGAGCCTGTCCTGGTTGTGTTGTGTGTAGAACCTGTCCTGGTTGTGTTGTGTGTAGAGCCTGTCCTGGTTGTGTTGTGTGCTGCTGTAGAGCCTTTCCTGGTTGTGTTGTGTGCTGTAGAGCCTTTCCTGGTTGTGTTGTGTGCTGTAGAGCCTGTCCTGGTTGTGTTGTGTGTGTAGAGCCTGTCCTGGTTGTGTTGTGTGCTGTAGAGCCTGTCCTGGTTGTGTTGTGTGTAGAGCCTGTCCCGGTTGAGATGTGTGTGTAGAGCCTGTCCTGGTTGTGTTGTGTGTGTGTAGAGCCTGTCCTGGTTGTGTTGTGTGCTGTAGAGCCTGTCCTGGTTGTGTTGTGTGCTGTACAGCCTGTCCTGGTTGTGTTGTGTGCTGTAGAGCCTGACCTGGTTGTGTTGTGTGTAGAACCTGTCCTGGTTGTGTTTTGTGTGTAGACTGTGTCCTGGTTGTGTTGTGTGCTGTAGAGCCTGTCCTGGTTGTGTTGTGTGTCTAGAGGCTGTCCTGGTTGTGTTGTGTGCTGTAGAGCCTGTCCTAGTTATGTTGTGTGTAGAGCCTGTCCCGGTTGAGTTGTGTATGTAGAGCCTGTCCTGGTTGTGTTGTGTGTGTGTAGAGCCTGTCCTGGTTGTGTTGTGTGTTTTAGAGCCTGTCCTGGTTGTGTTGTGTGTTTTAGAGCCTGTCCTGGTTGTGTTGTGTGCTGTAGAGCCTGTCCTGGTTGTGTTGTGTGTTTTAGAGCCTGTCCTGGTTGCGTTGTGTGCTGTAGAGCCTGTCCTGGTTGTGTTGTGTGCTGTAGAGCCTGTCCTGGTAGAGTTGTGTGTAGAGTCTGTCCTGGTTGTGTTGTGTGCTGCTGTAGAGCCTGTCCTGGTTGTTTTGTGTGCTGTAGAGTCTGTCCTGGTTATGTTGTGTGCTGTAGAGCCTGGTTGTGGTGTGTGCTGTAGAGCCTGTCCTGGTTGTGTTGTGTGTGTAGAGCCTGCCCTGGTTGTGTTGTGTGCTGTAGAGCCTGTCCTGGTTGTTTTTTTTTTGTTTTTTTTATTTCACCTTTATTTAACCAGGTAGGCTAGTTGAGAACAAGTTCTCATTTGCAACTGCGACCTGGCCAAGATAAAGCATAGCAGTGTGAACAGACAACACAGAGTTACACATGGAGTAAACAATTAGCAAGTCAATAACACAGTAAAAAAAAAAAAAAAAAATGGGCAGTCTATATACAATGTGTGCAAAAGGCATGAGGAGGTAGGCCTGATTAACACTGTGATAAATGATCAGATGGGCATGTACAGGTAGAGCCTGTGCCTAAAAACAGTATAAAAACAGTATGGGAATGAGGTAGGTGAAAAGGGTGAGCTATTTACCAATAGACTATGTACAGCTGCAGCGATCGGTTAGCTGTCGGATAGCTGATGTTTGAAGTTGGTGAGGGAGATAAAGTCTCAACTTCAGCGATTTTGTGTTGTCACAGGCAGCCTGTCCTGAGGTGTTGGCTTTAGGGATGATCAGTGAGATACACCTGCTGGAGCGGTTGTACGGATGGGTGTTGCCTGTGACCAGTGAACTGAGATAAGGCGGAGCTTTACCTAGCATGGACTTGTAGATGACCTGGAGCCAGTGGGTCTGAATATGTAGTGAGGGCCAGCCGACTAGAGCATGTCCAGTGGTGGGTGGTATAAGGTGCTTTAGTGACAAAACGGATGGCACTGTGATAGACTGCATCCAGTTTGCTGAGTAGAGTGTTGGAAGCCATTTTGTAGATGACATCGAAGTCGAGGATCGGTAGGATAGTCAGTTTTACTAGGGTAAGCTTGGCAGCGTGGGTGAAGGAGGCTTTGTTGCTAGAAAGCCGACTCTGGATTTGATTTTTGATTGGAGATGTTTGATGTGAGTCTGGAAGGAGAGTTTGCAGTCTAGCCAGACACCTAGGTATAGATGTCCACATATTCAAGGTTGGAACCATCCAGGGTGGTGATGCTAGTCGGGCATGCGGGTGTAGGCAGCGATCGGTTGAAAAGCATGCCTGGTTTAAGAGCAGTTGGAGGCCACGGAAGGAGTGCTGTATGGCATTGAAGCTGTTTGGAGGTTGGATAGCCTGTCCTGGTATAGAATGTGTCGTCTGCGTAGAGGTGGTCAGAGCCTGAGCCATCATTGATATATACAGAGAAAAGAGTCGGCCCTGAGTTGTGGTAGAGTGCCAGAGGACCGGACAGCATGCCCTCCGATTTGACACACTGAACTCTGTCTGCAAAGTAATTGGTGAACCAGGAGCAGTCTGAAAAACCGAGGCTGTTGAGTCTGCCGATAAGAATTTGGTGATTGACAGAGTGCCTTGGCGAGGTGATGAAGACGGCTGCAGTACTGTCTTTATCGATGGCGGTTATGATATCATTTAGTACCTTGAGTGTGGCTGAGGTGCACCCGTGACCTGCTCGGAAGCCTGTCCAGCGGAGAAGGTACGGTGGGTCGAGATGGTCAGTGACCTGTTTGTTGACTTGGCTTTCGAAGACCTTAGATAGGCAGGGCAGGATGGATATAGGTCTATAGCAGTTTGTCCAGGGTGTCTCCCCCTTTGAAGAGCAGCTTTCCAATCCTGGGGATCTCAGACGATATGAAAGAGAGGTTGAACAGGCTGGTAATAGGGGTTGCGACAATGGCGGCAGATAGTTTCAGAAATAGCGGGTCCAGATTATCAAGCCCAGCTGATTTGTACGGGTCCAGGTTTTGCAGCTCTTTCAGAACATCTGCTATCTGGATTTGGGTAAAGGAGAACCTGAGAGGCTTGGGTGAGGAACTACGGGGCGGAGCTGTTGGCCGAGGTTGGAGTAGCCAGGCGGAAGGCATGGCCAGCCGTTGAGAAGTGCTTATTGAAGTTTTCGATAATCATGGATTTATCGGTGGAGACAGTGTTTCCTAGCCTCAGTGCAGTGGGCAGCTGGGAGGAGGTGCTCTTGTTCTCCATGGACTCACAGTGTCCCAGAACTTTTTGGAGTTGAGCTACAGGATGCAAACTTCTGCCTGAAGAAGCTGGCCTTAGCCTGACTGACTGCGTGTTGGTTCCTGACTTCCCTGAACAGTTGCATATCACGGGGGCTATTCGATGCCTGCAGTCCGCCACAGGATGTTTTTGTGCTGGTCGAGGGCAGTCAGGTCTGTGAACCAAGGGCTGTATCTGTTCTTGGTTCTGCATTTTTTGAACGGAGCATGCTTATCTAAAATGGTGAGGAAGTTACTTTTAAAGAATGACCAGGCATCCTCAACTGACGGGATGAGGTCAATGTCCTTCCAGGATACACGGGCCAGGTCGATTAGAAGGCCTGCTCACAGAAGTGTTTTAGGGAGCGTTTGACAGTGATGAGGGGTGGTCGTTTGACTGCGGCTCCGTGGCGGATGGATGAGGCAGTTGCTGAGATCCTGGTTGTGCGGAGGTATATTTGGAGGGCCAGTTGGTCAGGAGCCTGTGCCCTTGTTTACAGAGTTAGGGTTGTACCTGGTGGGTTCCTTGATGATTTGAGTGAGATTGAGGGCATCTAGCTTAGATTGTAGGACTGCCGGGGTGTTAAGCATATCCCAGTTTAGGTCACCTAACAGAACAAACTCTGAAGCTAGATGGGGGGCGATCAATTCACAAATGGTGTCCAGGGCGCAGCTGGGAGCTGACGGGGGTCGGTTGTTGTGTGTAGAGCCTGTCCCGGTTGAGTTGTGTGTGTAGAGCCTGTCCTGGTTGTGTTGTGTGTGTGTAGAGCCTGTCCTGGTTGTGTTGTGTGCTGTAGAGCCTGTCCTGGTTGAGTTGTGTGCTGTAGAGCCTGTCCTGGTTGTGTTGTGTGTAGAGCCTGTCCTGGTTGTGTTGTGTGCTGTAGAGCCTGTCCTGGTTGTGTTGTGTGCTGTAGAGTCTGTGCTGGTTGTGTTGTGTGTAGAGCCTGTCCTGGTTGTGTTGTGTGCTGTAGAGCCTGTCCTGGTTGTGTTGTGTGCTGTAGAGCCTGTCCTGGTTGTGTTGTGTGCTGTAGAGCCTGTCCTCGTAGAGTTGTGTTTAGAGTCTGTCCTGGTTGTGTTGTGTGCTGCTGTAGAGCCTTTCCTGGTTGTGTTGTGTGCTGTAGAGCCTTTCCTGGTTGTGTTGTGTGCTGTAGAGCTTGTCCTGGTTGTGTTGTGTGTGTAGAGCCTGTCCTGGTTGTGTTGTGTGCTGTAGAGCCTGTCCTGGTTGTGTTGTGTGTAGAGCCTGTCCTGGTTGTGTTGTGTGTGTGTAGAGCCTGTCCTGGTTGTGTTGTGTGCTGTAGAGCCTGTCCTGGTTGTGTTGTGTGCTGTAGAACCTGTCCTGGTTGAGTTGTGTGCTGTAGAGCCTGTCCTGGTTGTGTTGTGTGTAGAACCTGTCCTGGTTGTGTTGTGTGTAGAGCCTGTCCTGGTTGTGTTGTGTGCTGCTGTAGAGCCTTTCCTGGTTGTGTTGTGTGCAGTAGAGCCTTTCCTGGTTGTGTTGTGTGCTGTAGAGCCTGTCCTGGTTGTGTTGTGTGTGTAGAGCCTGTCCTGGTTGTGTTGTGTGCTGTAGAGCCTGTCCTGGTTGTGTTGTGTGTAGAGCCTGTCTCGGTTGAGATGTGTGTGTAGAGCCTGTCCTGGTTGTGTTGTGTGTGTAGAGCCTGTCCTGGTTGTGTTGTGTGCTGTAGAGCCTGTCCTGGTTGTGTTGTGTGCTGTAGAGCCTGTCCTGGTTGAGTTGTGTGCTGTAGAGCCTGTCCTGGTTGTGTTGTGTTGTGTGTAGAACCTGTCCTGGTTGTGTTGTGTGTAGAGCCTGTCCTGGTTGTGTAATGTGCTGTAGAGCCTGTCCTGGTTGTGTTGTGTGTGTAGACCCTGTCCTGGTTGTGTTGTGTGCTGTAGACAATGTCCTGGTTGTGTTGTGTGCTTTAGAGCCCGTCCTGGTTGTGTTGTGTGCTTTAGAGCCTGTCCTGGTTATGTTGTGTGTAGAGCCTGTCCCGGTTGTGTTGTGTGTAGAACCTGTCCTGGTTGTGTTTTGTGTGTAGACTCTGTCCTGGTTGTGTTTGTGTGCTGTAGAGCCTTCCTGGTTGTGTTGTGTGCTGTAGAGCCTGTCCTGGTTGCGTTGTGTGCTGTAGAGCCTGTCCTGGTTGTCTTGTGTGCTGTAGAGCCTGTCCTGGTTGTGTTTGTGTGTAGAGCCTGTCCTGGTTGTGTTGTGTGTGTAGAGCCTGTCCTGGTTGTGTTGTGTGTGTAGAGCCTGTCCTGGTTGTGTTGTGTGCTGTAGAGCCTGTCCTGGTTGTTTTGTGTGTAGAGCCTGTCCTGGTTGTGTTGTGTGTGTAGAGCCTGTCCTGGTTGTGTTTGTGTGTAGAGCCTGTCCTTGTTGTGTTTGTGTGTAGAGCCTGTCCTGGTTGTGTTGTGTGCTGTAGAGCCTGTCCTGGTTGTGTTGTGTGTGTAGAGCCTGTCGTGGTTGTGTTGTGTGTGTAGAGCCTGTCCTGGTTGCGTTGTGTGCTGTAGAGCCTGTCCTGGTTGTGTTGTGTGTGTAGAGCCTGTCCTGTTTGTGTTGTGTGTGTGTAGAGCCTGTCCTGGTTGTGTTGTGTGTGTAGAGCCTGTCCTGGTTGTGTTGTGTGTGTAGAGCCTGTCCTGGTTGTGTTGTGTGCTGTAGAGCCTGTCCTGGTTGTGTTGTGTGTGTAGAGCCTGTCCTGGTTGTGTTGTGTGCTGTAGAGCCTGTCCTGGTTGTTTTGTGTGTAGAGCCTGTCCTGGTTGTGGTGTGTGCTGTAGAGCCTGTCCTGGTTGTGTTGTGTGCTGTAGACAATGTCCTGGTTGTGTTGTGTGCTTTAGAGCCCGTCCTGGTTGTGTTGTGTGCTTTAGAGCCTGTCCTGGTTATGTTGTGTGTAGAGCCTGTCCCGGTTGTGTTGTGTGTAGAACCTGTCCTGGTTGTGTTTTGTGTGTAGACTCTGTCCTGGTTGTGTTGTGTGCTGCTGTAGAGCCTTCCTGGTTGTGTTGTGTGCTGTAGAGCATGTCCTGGTTGCGTTGTGTGCTGTAGAGCCTGTCCTGGTTGTCTTGTGTGCTGTAGAGCCTGTCCTGGTTGTTTTGTGTGTAGAGCCTGTCCTGGTTGTGTTGTGTGTGTGTAGAGCCTGTCCTGGTTGTGTTGTGTGTGTAGAGCCTGTCCTGGTTGTGTTGTGTGCTGTAGAGCCTGTCCTGGTTGTTTTGTGTGTAGAGCCTGTCCTGGTTGTGTTGTGTGTGTGTAGAGCCTGTCCTGGTTGTTTTGTGTGTAGAGCCTGTCCTTGTTGTGTTGTGTGTGTAGAGCCTGTCCTGGTTGCGTTGTGTGCTGTAGAGCCTGTCCTGGTTGTGTTGTGTGTGTAGAGCCTGTCGTGGTTGTGTTGTGTGTGTAGAGCCTGTCCTGGTTGCGTTGTGTGCTGTAGAGCCTGTCCTGGTTGTGTTGTGTGTGTAGAGCCTGTCCTGTTTGTGTTGTGTGTGTAGAGCCTGTCCTGGTTGTGTTGTGTGTGTAGAGCCTGTCCTGGTTGTGTTGTGTGTGTAGAGCCTGTCCTGGTTGTGTTGTGTGCTGTAGAGCCTGTCCTGGTTGTGTTGTGTGTGTAGAGCCTGTCCTGGTTGTGTTGTGTGCTGTAGAGCCTGTCCTGGTTGTTTTGTGTGTAGAGCCTGTCCTGGTTGTGGTGTGTGCTGTAGAGCCTGTCCTGGTTGTTTTGTGTGTAGAGCCTGTCCTGGTTGTGTTGTGTGCTGTAGAGCCTGTCCTGGTTGTTTTGTGTGTAGAGCCTGTCCTGGTTGTGTTGTGTGTGTAGAGCCTGTCCTGGTTGTTTTGTGTGTAGAGCCTGTCCTTGTTGTGTTGTGTGTGTAGAGCCTGTCCTGGTTGTGTTGTGTGCTGTAGAGCCTGTCCTGGTTGTGTTGTGTGTGTAGAGCCTGTCGTGGTTGTGTTGTGTGTGTAGAGCCTGTCCTGGTTGCGTTGTGTGCTGTAGAGCCTGTCCTGGTTGTGTTGTGTGTAGAGCCTGTCCTGTTTGTGTTGTGTGTGTGTAGAGCCTGTCCTGGTTGTGTTGTGTGTGTAGAGCCTGTCCTGGTTGTGTTGTGTGTGTAGAGCCTGTCCTGGTTGTGTTGTGTGCTGTAGAGCCTGTCCTGGTTGTGTTGTGTGTGTAGAGCCTGTCCTGGTTGTGTTGTGTGCTGTAGAGCCTGTCCTGGTTGTTTTGTGTGTAGAGCCTGTCCTGGTTGTGGTGTGTGCTGTAGAGCCTGTCCTGGTTGTTTTGTGTGTAGAGCCTGTCCTGGTGGTGGTGGTGGTGGTGGTGGTGGTGGTGGTGGTGGTTGTGGTGGTGGTGGTGGTGGTGGTGGTTGTGGTGTGTGTGTAGAGCCTGTCCTGGTTGTGTTGTGTGTGTAGAGCCTGTCCTGGTTGTTTTGTGTGTAGAGCCTGTCCTGGTTGTGTTGTGTGTGTAGAGCCTGTCCTGGTTGTGTTGTGTGTGTAGAGCCTGTCCTGGTTGTGGTGTGTGTGTAGAGCCTGTCCTGGTTGTGGTGTGTGTGTAGAGCCTGTCCTGGTTGTGGTGTGTGTGTAGAGCCTGTCCTGGTTGTGTTGTGTGCTGTAGAGCCTGTCCTGGTTGTGTTGTGTGTGTAGAGCCTGTCCTGGTTGTGTTGTGTGCTGTAGAGCCTGTCCTGGTTGTTTTGTGTGTAGAGCCTGTCCTGGTTGTGGTGTGTGCTGTAGAGCCTGTCCTGGTGGTGGTGGTGGTGGTGGTGGTGGTGGTGGTTGTGGTGGTGGTGGTGGTGGTGGTGGTTGTGGTGTGTGTGTAGAGCCTGTCCTGGTTGTGTTGTGTGTGTAGAGCCTGTCCTGGTTGTTTTGTGTGTAGAGCCTGTCCTGGTTGTGTTGTGTGTGTAGAGCCTGTCCTGGTTGTGTTGTGTGTGTAGAGCCTGTCCTGGTTGTGGTGTGTGTGTAGAGCCTGTCCTGGTTGTGGTGTGTGTGTAGAGCCTGTCCTGGTTGTGTTGTGTGTGTAGAGCCTGTCCTGGTTGTGTTGTGTGCTGTAGAGCCTGGTTGTGTTGTGTGTGTAGAGCCTGTCCTGGTGGTGGTGGTGGTGGTGGTTGTGGTGGTGGTGGTGGTGGTGGTGGTTGTGGTGTGTGTGTAGAGCCTGTCCTGGTTGTGTTGTGTGTGTAGAGCCTGTCCTGGTTGTTTTGTGTGTAGAGCCTGTCCTGGTTGTGTTGTGTGTGTAGAGCCTGTCCTGGTTGTGTTGTGTGCTGTAGAGCCTGGTTGTGTTGTGTGTGTAGAGCCTGTCCTGGTGGTGGTGGTGGTGGTGGTTGTGGTGGTGGTGGTGGTGGTGGTGGTTGTGGTGTGTGTGTAGAGCCTGTCCTGGTTGTGTTGTGTGTGTAGAGCCTGTCCTGGTTGTTTTGTGTGTAGAGCCTGTCCTGGTTGTGTTGTGTGTGTAGAGCCTGTCCTGGTTGTGTTGTGTGTGTAGAGCCTGTCCTGGTTGTGGTGTGTGTGTAGAGCCTGTCCTGGTTGTGGTGTGTGTGTAGAGCCTGTCCTGGTTGTGTTGTGTGTGTAGAGCCTGTCCTGGTTGTGTTGTGTGCTGTAGAGCCTGGTTGTGTTGTGTGTGTAGAGCCTGTCCTGGTGGTGGTGGTGGTGGTGGTTGTGGTGTGTGCTGTAGAGCCTGGTTGTGTTGTGTGCTGTAGAGCCTGTCCTGGTGGTGGTGGTGGTGGTGGTGGTTGTGTTGTGTGTGTAGAGCCTGTCCTGGTTGTGTTGTGTGCTGTAGAGCCTGTCCTGGTTGTGGTGTGTGCTGTAGACAGACAGGCATGCCTCTCATCATCCAGTCACCTGCCTGCACAGAAGGTTGGTGGCCCCTTATTTGGGGCGAACGGGCTCGTGGTAATGACTGGAGAGCGATAGGTGGCAGGGTATCAAATACATGGTTTCTATGTGTTTGATGTCATTCCATTTGCACCGTTCCAGACTTTATTATGAGCCGTCCTCCCCTCAGCAGCTTCCATTGCCTGCCTGCTGTCTGCTGCTGCAGCCCTGCACAAACAGGCTTATCACAGATCATACATCCAGCTCCACCTTTCTCCATTATTGGCAATTAACAGAGGGCCCTGTTGGCCAGACACGGAAAGCAACCTGCTTGTCTGAAGCCTCAAGGCTGTTTGGTTAACATATCTTTACCAGGATGTCATATCCTCACTGGGAGAGGAGAACCAGCCATACATCCTGTCCCGTGTTGTGACCCCGCGCGTGTTCCTGTTATCACCCGTCTTAACTCTGTCCAGGTGGAAATGGCCTACATATTGAAATGTTTTATTTTTGTTTTTATTTTTTACTTGATTCATTACCCTCATTATCATACAACGCATTTTCCTCGTGGCGTCGCTTGTCTCATCTCCTCATTAAACAAATGGTGGAGTTGACTTTGTTCCACGTGCCTCTTGTTTTTGAAGTTTCGGTCAGTCGCAGTCTGAGTATGTACAGTACTGTGTAGTTACGCAGTCACTCTCACTACAGAGAAAATATGTTTACTTTATTATTTAAAAGACAATCTAGTACCTCTACAGACGATGCTATTTTACTAGCTTTGTGTGCCTAGGTTCTCTTGTGCTTCATACTTCCTATTCAAAGCAGCTGTAGATGACTTAAATTTCTATGTGACCGACTCCTGTCTCTCCTGGCCACTGGGCTCTAAGACAGACACAAGACAAGACAAGGACTGTCAGCTCTACTCTGGGAGCTGAGTGATATGACCCAGGACTGTGTCAGCTTTACCCTGGGAGTTGAGTGATATGACTGAGGACTGTGTCAGCTTTACCCTGGGAGTTGAGTGATATCAAATCAAATCAAATCCAATTTTATTTGTCACATACACATGGTTAGCAGATGTTAATGCGAGTGTAGCGAAATGCTTGTGCTTCTAGTTCCGACAATGCAGTGATAACCAACAAGTAATCTAACTAACAATTCCAAAACTACTGTCTTATACACAGTGTAAGAGGATAAAGAATATGTACATAAGGATATATGAATGAGTGATGGTACAGAGCAGCATACAGTAGATGGTATCGAGTACAGTATATACATATGAGATGAGTATGTAGACAAAGTAAACAAAGTGGCATAGTTAAAGTGGCTAGTGATACATGTATTACATAAGGATGCAGTCGATGATGTAGAGTACAGTATATACGTATGCATATGAGATGAATAATGTAGGGTAAGTAACATTATATAAGGTAGCATTGTTTAAAGTGGCTAGTGATATATTTACATAATTTCCCATCAATTCCCATTATTAAAGTGGCTGGAGTTGGGTCAGTGTCAATGACAGTGTGTTGGCAGCAGCCACTCAATGTTAGTGGTGGCTGTTTAACAGTCTGATGGCCTTGAGATAGAAGCTGTTTTTCAGTCTCTCGGTCCCAGCTTTGATGCACCTGTACTGACCTCGCCTTCTGGATGATAGCGGGGTGAACAGGCAGTGGTTCGGGTGGTTGATGTCCTTGATGATCTTTATGGCCTTCCTGTAACATCGGGTGGTGTAGGTGTCCTGGAGGGCAGGTAGTTTGCCCCCGGTGATGCGTTGTGCAGACCTCACTACCCTCTGGAGAGCCTTACGGTTGAGGGCGGAGCAGTTGCCGTACCAAGCGGTGATACAGCCCGCCAGGATGCTCTCGATTGTGCATCTGTAGAAGTTTGTGAGTGCTTTTGGTGACAAGCCGAAATTCTTCAGCCTCCTGAGGTTGAAGAGGCGCTGCTGCACCTTCTTCACGACGCTATCAGTGTGAGTGGACCAATTCAGTTTGTCTGTGATGTGTATGCCGAGGAACTTAAAACTTGCTACCCTCTCCACTACTGTTCCATCGATGTGGATAGGGGGGTGTTCCCTCTGCTGTTTCCTGAAGTCCACAATCATCTCCTTAGTTTTGTTGACGTTGAGTGTGAGGTTATTTTCCTGACACCACACTCCGAGGGCCCTCACCTCCTCCCTGTAGGCCGGCTCGTCGTTGTTGGTAATCAAGCCTACCACTGTTGTGTCGTCCGCAAACTTGATGATTGAGTTGGAGGCGTGCGTGGCTACGCAGTCGTGGGTGAACAGGGAGTACAGGAGAGGGCTCAGAACGCACCCTTGTGGGGCCCCCGTGTTGAGGATCAGCGGTGAGGAGATGTTGTTGCCTACCCTCACCACCTGGGGGCGGCCCGTCAGGAAGTCCAGTACCCAGTTGCACAGGGCGGGGTCGAGACCCAGGGTCTCGAGCTTGATGACGAGCTTGGAGGGTACTATGGTGTTGAATGCCGAGCTGTAGTCGATGAACAGCATTCTCACATAGGTATTCCTCTTGTCCAGGTGGGTTAGGGCAGTGTGCAGTGTGGTTGAGATTGCATCGTCTGTGGACCTATTTGGGCGGTAAGCAAATTGGAGTGGGTCTAGGGTGTCAGGTAGGGTGGAGGTGATATGGTCCTTGACTAGTCTCTCAAAGCACTTCATGATGACGGAAGTGAGTGCTACGGGGCGGTAGTCGTTTAGCTCAGTTACCTTAGCTTTCTTGGGAAAAGGAACAATGGTGGCCCTCTTGAAGCATGTGGGAACAGCAGACTGGTATAGGGATTGATTGAATATGTCCGTAAACACACCGGCCAGCTGGTCTGCGCATGCTCTGAGGCGCGGCTGGGGATGCCGTCTGGGCCTGCAGCCTTGCGAGGGTTAACACGTTTAAATGTCTTACTCACCTCGGCTGCAGTGAAGGAGAGACCGCATGTTTTCGTTGCAGGCCGTGTCAGTGGCACTGTATTGTCCTCAAAGCGGGCAAAAAAGTTATTTAGTCTGCCTGGGAGCAAGACATCCTGGTCCGTGACTGGGCTGGGTTTCTTCTTGTAGTCCGTGATTGACTGTAGACCCTGCCACATGCCTCTTGTGTCTGAGCCGTTGAATTGAGATTCTACTTTGTCTCTGTACTGACGCTTAGCTTGTTTAATAGCCTTGCGGAGGGAATAGCTGCATTGTTTATATTCGGTCATGTGACTGAGGACTGTGTCAGCTTAACCCTGGGAGCTGAGTGATATGATTGAGGACTCTGTCAGCTTTACCCTGGGAGTTGAGTGATATGACTCAGGACTCAACACAGGACTCTGTCAGCTTTACCCTTTACCCTGGGAGCTGTGTGATATGACTGAGGACTCAACATTTTTATTTTTTATTTATTTCACCTTTATTTAACCAGGTAGGCTAGTTGAAAAGAAGTTCTCTTTTACAACTGCGACCTGGCCAAGATAAATCAAAGCAGTGCGACACAAACAACAACACGGAGTTCCACATGGAATAAACAAACATACAGTCAATAACACAATAGAAAAAGTATATTTACAGTGTGTGCAAATGAGGTACGATAAGAAGGTAAGGCAATAAATAGGCCATAGTGGAGAAATAATTACAATATAGCAATTAAACACTGGAGTGATAGATGTGCAGAAGACGAGTGTGCAAGTAGAGATACTGGGGTGCAACGGAGCAACATAAATTAAATAAATAACAGTATGGGGATGAGGTAGTTGGATGGGCTATTTACAGATGGGTTTTTTACAGATGGGCTATATACAGGTACTTAAAGCTAGTGAGGGAGATATGAGTTTCCAGCTTCATTGATTTTTGCAGTTCGTTCCAGTCATTGGCAGCAGAGAACTGGAAGGAAAGTCGGCCGAAGGAGGAATTGTCTTTGGGGTGACCAGTGAAATATACCTGCTGGAGTGTGTGCTACGGGTGGGTGCTGCTATGGTGACCAGTGAGCTGAGATAAGGTGGGGCTTTACCTTGTAAAGACTTATAGATGACCTGGAGCCAGTGGGTTTGGCGAAGCATATGAAGCAAGGGCCAACCAATGAGAGCATACAGGTCGCAGTGGTGGGTTTACCCTGGGAGCTGGGTGATATGACAGACATAGGACACAGTGATTAGTGTGACGGCATGCAGTTAACCAGTGGATCAATGAATGACTGTAAGACCCAAGTAACGTCTCTCCCTGGACCACTTCTCTAGTTAAACACACCAAAAACAATCGTGGTTAAACATCTAAAAATTGTGAACGTCAACCTTGTCTGTTTTGGGTCTCAGTTAGAGCAGGGCTCCATACAATCTCCTGTGTGGTAAAGATAGAGATCATTGTTTGACAAATGATTATGATGATGATGATGATGATGATGATGATGATGATGATGTTTCCCATCCCACACCAGTCTACTTTTTCATTTCCTGAGGAGTCGTCTGTGTCGTCTCGGCTCCAGTCCTGTTCTCTGGACATTGCTCTGATACAGCCCTTGCTTCCCTACCTCACTGGTTTGATTAAATCCACCGTTTGTCAGGAGGAAGATGGTTGATATGCAGAACGTGCCATTCACACATTACACTGAGGCAATCCCAGCTGTTTGTGTAATGAGATCGGAGGCTTGTACTGGTTGGATAGGCTAGATAACAGCAATGAGTAATGTGCAGAGGATTTTACCATTATGACTTTATTGTTTTCCATTTGTTACCGACTGTGTTTGAAGACGCTTGATGTCTCTGGAGCCCAAACATTATTTTCAAATTGTGATCATGAGGAATTTCAATTACCATGTTCAAATTGATGCTCCGACGTTGATAACAAATGTCTTTGTTGAATAAGGAATAGATCATCAGATTGACGTTTCTAATGGAATTTAGATTGAACTCTGGTTGCAATTTACAAGTTGTGAATTAATTGTGACACAGAGAACTTGTATTCTCTTTCTTTTTTTCAAGCAAAACTTAGTTTCGCTCCTATATAGTATATCAAATCATTAATTTATTTGCTAAATAGAAAATTAATAATGTGGAAATTACAATGGAATGAGAATTGGACCTGCCTATATTGCAATGGCGAAGGTTTATAGCTATGCTCAATGGGGTATGTATTATTTTGCAGCATGCAGTCACGTTTATTAATGAGCCATTATTTATCACAAATCTGCACCATTTATACCATTTACTGCTTGACATTCCGCACAATTATCACCCAAATGTTAATTAATATATTAATTAATATATTCATGGTGTCATATAAATGTATTCAAGGTCTTCAAGGTCATTGAAATTCACACATATATAAAAATACCTAAATATATGTACTGTATGACAATTTTTTAAAAATCTAATACTGTTTTGACTTTATTGTCCCCATGGGGACATTTTGTTGTAGTATCATGTACATGTTTAAAGTGGTGTTTAAATACAGTAGACAACAAATTGACAATACAACATTTATAACAGTTACATAACTATAAAAAGAAACTAGCCTGCTGGCCTTACCGGATGGATAGCAACATTAGCCCAAGCTCATCCAGGCCTGTCTGTGACTCCAAGTACCTTGTTTGCTGTGGTGCTAATCCTTCTCAGCGTATTTCTCTGGATGACAGTGGCATTGCCAAACCAACAAACAATACAACAAGTTAAAATTCTCTCAATGAAAGATTTGTAAAACAGAGTCAGTATAGTCCACTCAGCATTAAAAGATCCCACCTTTTTGAGAAAGTACAGTCTCTGTTGACTCTATGTAGATCAGATCTGTACATTTACTCCACTGAAGCTTATTGTCCAAGACACCCAGATATTTGCATTCCTCTTCAATCTCTATGTTCTGACCTCTGACAGATGTTGCAGAGGTGTTGTACGCTTCCTGAAGTCTTTGCACATCTCCTTGGTCTTGTTCGTATTGAGTGTGTGCTTCGTCAAGTGTGCTTCGTCACACCACTCAACAAAGTAATTTAGGACCAGGCCATGGTGTTCCTAATACAACTTATGCCAAGTGTTCTCAGTACTGTCGTTTCTGTACAGGGTAGGCTACTGTACATTTTGAATCCAATGCACACTCTCTCCGGATGTGATTTCTGCTTCTGCTGAGACGAAGTGAAAGAAAATTGTACTGCGAAGTGACCCTCACTTTACCAAGCAGCTTTTTTTTTACATGTAAATGCTTGTTCTCAACATTTGTCAAACAGGAACACAGATTAATCTCAGCGTGAGTCTGGGCTGAACCAGGAGGAGAACCTGGAAGAGAATCAGGAGAATCGAGAGGAGAACAAGGTGGAGAACAAGTAGGAGAACCAGGAGGAGAATGAGGAGTTGAACCAGAAGGAGAGCCAGGATACAAAGGTGGAGAACAAGGCGGAGAACAAGGAGGAGAACCAGGTGGAGAACTTGGAGGAGAACCATAAGGAGAGCCAGGAAGAGAAACAGGAGACAAAGGTGGAGAACAAGGAGGAGAACCAGGAGGAGTTCAAATTCAACCACAGAGCTCCGTTTGATTGTGGGAAAAGGCCACACTTGACGGTTGTGCATGAATCATTCCCACAGTGTATGGCTAAGCAGAGACTTTGATATTACCGGCTGTAATTGATTTATTTCTTACCTTTATTTAACTAGGCAAGTCAGTTAAGAACAAATGCTTATTTACAATGACGGCCTCGGAACAGTGACAACTGTCTTGTTTCTTGCGCACTTTAATACCGGTCAACAACGACAGCACATAAAACATACTAGTGCCACAAACACGGTCTATAACAAAAGTGCAGCACCTGACAAAATCATCAGGTAACAATAAACAATTACACACAAAGACATGATGGGAAACAGAGGACTAAATACATGTAGATTGATTGGGGAATGAAAATCAGGTGTACAGGGAACAAGACAAAACAAATGGACATATGAGAAATGGAGCGGCGATGGCTAGAAAGCCGGTGACGTCGATCGCCGAACGCCGCCCGAACAAGGAGAGGAGCCGACTTCGGAGGAAGTCGTGACAGCCGGTGTGTTTATTGACATATTCAATCGCTCCCTATCCCAGTCTGTTGTCCCCGCATGCTTCAAGATGGCCACCATTGTTCCTGTACCAGAAAAGGCAAAGATAACTGAACTAAATGACTACCGCCATGTAGCACTCACTTCTGTCATCATGAAGTGCTTTGAGAGACTAGTCAAGGATCATATCACCTCCACCTTACCGGCCACCCTAAACCCACCTCAGTTTGCATACTGCCCCAAGTTACCCCATCTGGACAAAAATAATATCTATGTAAGAATGCTGTTCATTGAATACAGCTCAGCATTCAACACCATAGTACCCTCCAAGCTCATAATTAAGGTGGAGGCCCTGGGTCTCAACTCCGCCCTGTGCAATTGAGTGCTGGGCTTACTGACGGGCCACCCCACTGGGGCCCCAAAAGGGTGCGTGCTCAGCCCCCTCCTGTACTCCCGGTTCACCCATGACTGCTTGGCCATGCACTCCTCCAACTCAATCATCAAGTTTGCAGACGACACAACAGTAGTGGGCTTGATTACCAACAATGATGAGACGGCCTACAGGGAGGAGGTGAGGTCCCTCGGAGTGTGGTGTCAAAAAACAACCTCTCACTCAACGTCAACAAAACAAAGGAGATGTTCTTGGACTTCAGGAAACAGCAGAGGAAGCACATCGAAGGGACAGCAGCGGAGAAGGTGGAATGTTTTAATTTCCTCGGTGTACACGTCACAGACAAACTGAAATGTTCCACCCACACTGCCTCTTCAACCTCAGGAAACTCTGACTCTGAACGACTAAAATACTTCCCACCTTAAGTTCTCCAAATGGATGTTAGCTGTGAGAGCCGAGATGCCCATGCATTGCCTTTTGTTTGCTACGTGTCGGGGGATGTTATTCACGAGGACATATTGTTCTGTCTCACGATTCCCAACCGTGAAACGGCTCAGGGGATGTTCAGTGTGCTGTGTGGCTATATTGATGAAAAACAGATTCCATGGGATTGATGATGGGCTGGCCTCTACACTCTAGTTATAAATGTGTCTCCCTCTGCCATATGAACACATTCTATGATACAGCAGGTAACTTCGTTTGTAAACTACATCGCGGACCCCTGATCGCAAAACTAGGTGGAGATATAGGATCAGAGCATGACAATGTTCTATTTCACACGAGGTTTAATGGTTGTCAAGGGGGAGTGGTGGAAAGATGTTTTGAATTTAGTGAGGAACTGTTGTCTTTCGCAATATACAGTTGAAGTCGGAAGTTTACATACACCTAAGCCAAATACATTTAAACTCAGTTTTTCACAATTACTGACATTAAATCCTAGTAAAATTTCCCTATCTTAGGTCAGTTAGAATCATCACTTTATTTTAAGAATGTGAAATGTCAGAATAATAGTAGAGAGAATGATTTATTTCAGCTTTTATTTCTTTCATCATATTCCCAGTGGGTCAGAAGTATACATACACTCAATTTGTATTTGGTAGCATTGCCTTTAAATTGTTTAACTTCCTAAACTACCTCCTAAACACCCTCTACCGTTTGGCAACATATGAAAATGCAATTGAAGAAAAAACCCTCACCTAGCACCAATCAAGTTTGTGTCCATTCAGCTGTTACCCGTGCATGTTGTATGACGAGGGTGCACCAGAGACAGTGATAGAAAGGCACATGGGAAACTTTAGCTTTGTCTCTTGATGGGAGTGATGTCATCGGTTGATAGATGTGATGTCATTGGTTGATAGATGTGTGTAATGATAATTACAGCTGAAAGCTCTGTCTCCTTAGGCCTCAGCTCCTCTGTTCTCCTCTCCTCTCTCCTGTTATCTCTCTCTGACTGCTAGCTAGTGAGGCCTTCTCGTACTACACCGGCTCCGACACTAGTCGGTCGTGGCAGGGCTTGCAAACTATTACAGACTACAAAGGGAAGAACAGCTGAGAGCTGCCCAGTGACACAAGCCTACCAGAAAAAAAACGTATATGCTTGCTTCGAGGCAAGTAACACTGAAACATTCATGAGAGCATTAGCTGTTCCGGACGACTGTGTGATCGTGCTCTCCGCAGCCAATGTGAAGGGCAACATCCACAAGGCCGCAGGGCCAGACGGATTACCAGGACGTGTACTCCGAGCATGCACTGACCAACTGGCCAGTGTCTTCACTGACATTTTGAACCTCTCCCTGTCTGAGTCTGTAATACCAACATGTTTCAAGCAGACCACCAGAGTCCCAGTGCCCAAGAACACTAAGGTAACCTGCCTACATAGCTACTGACCTGTAGCACTCACGTCTGTAGCCATGAAAAGCTTTGAAAGGCTGGTCATGGCTCACATCAACACCATCATCCCAGAAACCCTAGACCCACTCCAATTTTCATACCGCCCCAACAGATCCACAGATGATGCCATCTCTATTGCACTCCACACTTCCCTTTCATACCTGGACAAAGGGAACACCTATGTAAGAATTCTATTCATTGACTATAGCTCAGCGTTCAACACCATAGTGCCCTCAAAGCTAATCACTAAGCTAAGGACCCTGGGCCTAAACACCTCCCTCTGCAACTGGACCCTGGAGATCCTGGCGGGCTGCCCCCAGGTGGTAAGGGTCGGTAACAACACATCCGCCACACTGATCCTCAACACAGTGGGCCCTCAGGGGTGCATGCTCAGTCCCCTCCTGTACTCCCTGTTCACTCATGACTGCATGGCCAGACACGACTCCAACACCATCATTAAGTTTGCAGACGACACACACAACAATGAGACAGCCTATAGGGAGGAGATCAGAGACCTAACTGTGTGGTGCAAGGACAACAACCTACAATCAAAGTAAACAAGACAAAGGAGATGATCGTGGACTACAGGAAAAGGACCGAGCACGCCCCCATTCTCATCGATGGGGCTATACTGGAGCAGGTTGAGAGCTTCAATTCCTTGGCGTCCACATCACCAACAAACTAACATCGTCCAAGCACACCAAGACGGTTGTGAAACCTATTTCCCCTCAGGAGACTAAAAAGATTTGGCATGGGTCCTCAGATCCTCAAAAGGTTTTACAGCTGCACCATCGAGAGCATCCTGACCGGTTGCATCACTGCCTGGTATGGCACCTACTTGGCCTCCGACCTTAAGGCATTACAGAGGGTAGTGCGTACGGCCCAGTACATCACCGGGGCCAAGCTTCCTGCCATCCAGGACCTCTATACCAGGCGGTGACAAAGGAAGGCCATAAAAATTGTCAAAGACTCCAGCCACCACAGTCATAGACTGTTCTCTCTAATACCGCACGGCAAGCGGTACCACAGCGCCAAGTCTGGGTCCATAAATATTTTTGTAGGTATTTTCTTAAATCTGCATTGTTGGTTAAAGGCTTGTAAGTAAGCATTTCACTGTTGGGTCTACACCTGTTGTATTCGGCACATGTGACAAATAACATTTGATTTGATTCTGCAGCTCGGCGTCCGTTGTCGACTCCTATTCGCCACTAGAACTGCTGATGCAGTGAATTCACTCATCCGTTCTAGAAGACCCATAATTCCACGGCCGACTGCTTTGCGTTATTTGTCATGATATC